>NC_137946.1:29915066-29998066 GCF_963969265.1 Rhamphochromis sp. 'chilingali'
GTGATGAATAATGCAGGGCTCGGAGGCCAGCAAGTTTCCAGTTAAATACCAATTTGCTTAACCAGTGTTTCCAGCCTCTACCATCTCCACTCAGTAAAGCAGGGAGCAGGACTGGCCTTTGGAAGTTGAAGAATCTACCTCCAAGTCCAGAGGAGCATGGCTCTGCTGTCTTGCCAGTGGCCACGTTCGGGTCACTCCTTGTTAAATAAAGTGCAAATCTCAAAGTGGGAGCTACAATACATTTGATACTGAGTTTTGAAAGTATTAAAATATTTCACGATACAATGTAGTCCTTTAGATATCAGTGAAATATGACTGTTGAATGATGGAGGTAACAACTTACACCTTTATTATCTTTATGGACATTTTAGCTTTAATTTATCTCACACTATTCTGAGCATGCCTCAGACCATCTCCATCCTGAGCAGAGCTCTGATTATCCACGAATAGCGAAAATACCAACATAATGCAGATGTAGCACATTTGATATTTATATTTCCTACCTAATATGATTCATTTCCAAAACATGAACTTCCAGTGAAATGTTTCTTCTTGCTTAAAATTCCAAGTTAATCCAAATGCTGGAGTAGTATCAAGCTGTGCATAAGTATATAAACTGAAGCACCTTTCTCACAAAGTTTTTCACAGTAAATATCAGTACATACAACTCAAATATTAAATTATATCAAAGACTTATTAATAACATACAGTTTCTACAAGGTTATTAACTCTTGGATAACGTTTGTAATCGGCTCGACGTGTTTTCAGTTTTTTTTTTTAAAATATGTTTTGGCTTTATTTGTCTGTCTTAATTTTTATGTAAAGGTCCAGATCACCTTCAAGCTGTCACACTAGTGAAACAGAAATATTCTGAGGACACACTTGTCACATATAGAGATGGGGTTTCAGAGTGCAGTCCAGTAAACTGTTTTTTAATAACTAATTTTATATATTTTTTACTTAATAATTTGTAAAATAACCAGTTTGAGTGGTTTGACTGGACGAATACAGACAAATATTTCTTACTCATGATTTTTGGAACAATTTAATAGAGCTAGGAAAATAATTAATCGAGATGAGACGGATTGTCTCTGTGTGAACTGTGTTGCTCTCTCTTACAGACAATCTGGTTACTCATTATAGAAAGTTGTTTAATAGGGAGGCCTCTTCAGGTCATGTGACCTCAGCTATGTGGATCAAACAGATGCCATTACAGGGAGCACATGGACTGTGGGCGGGTCGACCCTCTGTGAACAAGCAGCAGGAGCCTGGACGTCAGGTTGAACGTCAAGTGGAGTCCCCGCTGAGTCCCCGCTGAGTCCTGAGCAGCTCAACTTCCTTCTGGCTGAGAATTCAAGCTGGAGTGCAGCTCCATGCCATGCGTAATGACTGCCTCCCACCTCGTGTCATCCTGTCCCCCCCACCTACGCCCCACCTTCCCTCCTCTTTTGTAACCAGCTCACTGAGGAGGGATGCAGTGCAGAATCAGTCCTCCTCCCCACCAACCCTGGAAAAAGTAAACACTGCTTCGTCGATCCCTCGCCAATTGTTATTCATAGAGCAGATAAATATTTAATCCCATCTAAGGATACCTTTTGTTAACAGAATTACCGTACAAGCCTTGCAGCCCATAAATTCCCTCAATGAATTCAAATTCTGTTGTATGAATTCAGTCGTAGGGCTGGTAAGAACGTGTTCAACGACGACGTTCGGAGGGAGAGGAGAAGCGAGAAGGAGAGGATGAGGGAGAAGATGAAGACAAAGATAGAGAACAAAATTGAAGGAGAAGCCGATGAGGAGCAACATGTCAACAGGAAGGCACGAGATGGAGAATAAGTCAAATTATAAGGAACTTAGTCTCACAAAAATATGTGAATCACTGTACGGTCAACTCATTTCGTGGTTGTGGTGTTGCACTACATGTTAGAAATCTGTGGCAGCACTGCAAACGACACACAATTTCCCTGATTTCCTGCTGAGTAGCAGAATAAAGATGCACAAGTTGCAATTCTGACCAACTGATTCATGCAAACTTGTCATAATTTCATAAAGGCCTTTTACAACTAGCCTGTTTATTAGAGTTGAGCAAGAAAATGAAGGAAGACAGTTTGTGGAAAAGGCTGCAGGAGGAGTTTGTTAAGTTTAAGAGGAGAGGAGTACAGAGAAGAGTAATGAGGTGAGGTTGAGGGGATCATACACTGATGGAAAAGTTGTTTCAGACTGAGTTGGAGATGGAAATACAAGCAGATTCACAGGAAGAGGAGGAGCATGGACGAGGATGGGTAAGAGATAAAATAAGGTGGGTACAAGTGTTGGGAAAAAAGGATGACATGGAACAGAAAAAGCAAAATGGATGAGAAGTTTTAAAAAAGTTGATTGTTAAGTCTAATTGTTGAATGTTGTCATTGTGCTTCTTAAATTTGTAAACTCTTAGTTAAATCTATAGGATCAAGACATTCCTTTGTCTCTGACCACCTCTCCAGCCACTCTGTGCTGGGGGAGGATTATTGTAGACACATCCCTTGTGAAGATTCTGTTTGATGTTTGATAAGCGTCCTGGCCTTTGTATGGCTTCACTGTGTTGTGCATGGTGAACCAATACAGGAATTGAACCATATATTGGGTGTGGGGGAGATTACCATTTTATGACTAACCATTGGGGGATTTTACGGTGGGAGGTGCTTGTGTTGTATTGTGTATTGTAACAGTTGTCAATAAATAGCTGCCAGCGAGCTGCTCTTTGAAGGACTTTGGGCTGGAGACAGGTTAGGAGTGTGAGCTCCAAGAGCTGGTTCTTGACCAATGACTTCCCTCGCTAGCGGGTTGAAGATGTTCTGTTATGTCTTGTTTTCTTCATGACGAATAAGTCTCTAAACTAGCGGGGCTTGTGGAAACACAGACCCAACATTGATGACAAAAGAGAGGTGACGAGAGCATCACAGGAGGTGAGGTGGAAGAAATAGCTTGAGAGGTGAAAAAAAGAGAGTAAAGGGGCAACAACCAAAAGGAAGATAAAAGAGATGCTGTAGACAAGATGACAAAAAGGGGAGCCAGTAGAGTAGAAATGAAATATCTAGATGAGTTGGAAAAAGCAGAAAACACAAAAGATAAGGAAGAAGAAAAGAATACGAGAAAAGAGAGAAAACTAAGAACAAGAGCAGGAAAAGCAGGAAGAGGAGGTGCTGGGGTGGATTTAGACAGAGGCACAGCAGGTCCAATTGATCTGGAGCATCAAAATCCACTCGCTTTTGCCCTCTTGTATTCCTTTTGAGCCATAAATTATGGATTGATGAGTTCTGATGCGAACATTAATACTAGGATGAGCTTAATGAGCACACTGACTGCAAATGATCTGAGGGATAATCACCCAATTCAATCACCACGATTCCAAACAAAAAGATGTGGAAACCCATTGATTCCAAATAAAATCAGAAGCTTTGATTCTCAAAGAGTCGATAAATTCCCCTTTTCTTTCTCTCAGAGTTTCATTTCGGTCGAGGCATTTGTTTGGTCAGCCACCGGGGATTAAGACCTGTTGAGGCCACTGTTCAAGAGAAGCCAAAGACTGTTGGCGCATGATTAAAGTTTAATCAGCCTCACTTCGTGTTAATAATATTCTACCCGCTCCCTCCCTCTTTAAAAAAAAAAAAAAAAATAAATGCATTTTTTCATAATTCCCCAAAGCAAGAATGAATGAACGGCGGAGAAGAGGGCACACATTTCTCATGAAGCAAAAAGGTTTCAATTGGGGCTCTTTGATAGCGCTTAATAATATCCCCATGCTTGATGGATAAAATCAAATAGAATGATGAGTCTTTGATTTATGTCCTCAACATAAAACGAGTGTGTGTGTATAAAGGAGCTGAACATATGCTTTTCACTCATTCTGTTGGTAAAAAATATTATCCATCATCTGATCCTGGAACTTTTGAATTAGTGTGATTGCAGGAGTTTAAGGCTTTACTGCTGTTGGGGGTTACTCGTCACCTGAACTCATTATGCTTTAACAGCATTTGCTGAAATACTTCTGCTTGTGATAAGATCTGCTAAAAAGTATCACACTGAAGCTCTGGAAGCAGTTCAGTAGTGCACAGAGAAGGAGTGAACAGCAAGCAACTGAATCAGATATTATTTTTGCTTTATTTGGGCAGAGTTGTGTAATATTCATTTTTTTGCACACCTAAATGTAACAAAATGTAACAAATAGAAACAAAAAATCCCATTACAGTGCATGTTTGTGGATTCTATTCTATTTTTTTTTTTTTTTTAACACCGCATTTATCGTTGTGTTCTCCATATCAATTCTGTATAGTAATACAATATAAAGAGGGTTCCCATTAAGTATGTAAGGTATGTATATTATAGCTGATTTAATATTAATAGCTTTAATTAGCTTGACACATCATAGCATATTCATGATAGTATCCTAATGGAACACAGTGGAGGCTTCCCACTGAAAAAAGTCCACTTCTAGGAATAATTTCAGCAGAAGTTTTTGCTTATCTCAGGAGCTGATGTTTCCTCACATTTTATCAGCTTTTATTAGAGATTAAGCAATCCTCTAAATAAATAAGCATTCCTGTTTATTTTGTGGTTTTGAAAATCACAAGACCCGTGCCTGTATTAACCAATGCAGACAGACATTTTTAGCAGTGTAGTGTGGGAGGCAAAAGTGCACTTGCAGCTTAAGAATCTGCCTCTAACCCTTTTCATCATGTGGAGATTTGCTGACCATACATTCTTGTATTAGCCCAGAAGTGTTCTGCTTTACATGCATATGCTACAAGCATTCCAGCTGCGAGCTTTCTCGGAATGTAACATAAGTCAGCTTGTTATTCTAATTTATGGCGATTAAAAAAATTGAAATGCAGTTCGTGTGCTTTTTATTTGCAGCAGTAAACAGTTTCTTTGTGGTAAATGAAATGAAAATTTCTGCCAAATCACTGGAAGAATCAAATGCTTCAGTTGTCTTAGCCCTTTAAAGCCTGATTGCCCCCCCAAAACTTTGTTTTTTAAATGGAGTGTTCATTTAACCCTCTGATGAAAATAAAAATGCACATGATTTTTAATTTGTATCATATTTGCTACAAGCATTCTTTTGCAATTTATTCTTTAAAAATATGTTATGCACATTAGGGGACACTGATGACGATACAATTAGAGTACCTGTTTTTAAAATATTTACTCCTAAAGACCTGCACATATGATTACTGATTTCATTTCAAAAACTGCAATGAGCCTTTTTAACATAAGACAGGACCAATTGTGCAAGAGAAATTTTTAAATGTTAATTTCTGGGAGGGGACATTTTTCCAGCACAATTTGGGTCCCCTTATGCTACAGTCACACTAGGGGAAGCAGTGGTCGGAGAACAAAATCTTTGTGACTGTCCAGAATTGAACTTTCAATCTTGCTACATTTGAAATGGTTGCTTGACCAGATTTGCAACCACTTATAGTTAGTTGATATTTTCAAAGCAACTTTGGCGTGCCAACGTGATGATAAAACAGCAATAAGAATCAGTCTGAAGCTTGAATGAGATCCAGTTGTCAGTTGCATGCAATCTGACTGTGATAACGCAGCAATAAGTTGTGATAAACGAGCAAAAATCACTAATCTGTTTGCAAATATACACAGAAATTGAAATTAGACAGAAACTGACATGAATTACTTCATGTAGAACCTCTTAGATTCAAAACAGAAATTCAGAAATTACTTTAGAAATAGTGACATTTAGTAGTTGCTATTAGTTGTTAGCTGCTAGTAGCTTGTCCAGTATTGCAAAGAGTTGTGCTGCAGATGAGTTGCAGTTCTTGGTGTGGACTGACCCAGCAACATATTTGCAATCTGTCTAATTTGTCTAAGAGTGACTGCAGTCAAGTCCAAGCTGAACTGGGATTGTTGTGTGGAACAATTTCAACTTGTTTGGACGTCCCACCATCACACCATCACCTTGTGATCTAAAGTACTTACCCAGACTTTGAGGGTGTTGCACATTCAACTTCTGGGTAGCAAGTTAGTTGACTCAGCTATTTGGATTCACTCTCAGTGCAGTTATCAGATAACCACTGATTTTTCCTAGTTGCAGGGAGTTTTCTACCCTATTTTTATTCTAGTGTAACTGAGCAAGGATCACTGCAAATCAATGGAAACTTGTTCTGAGTGATCATCGTCACCCATTTGGTGTCTCGATGGATGGAAACACCCCCATCTTAAGTCTGAAAATGATGATGTGAATCATATGCAGTACCAAGTGAGGAAGTTACTTATGCAAGAATCTTGACTATTTAAACTGCAAGTTAAAGGGATATTTACAATCAATACCACGGGACATTTCTGTTGTTCTGGCATTTTATGGTGCCCAATTTTTACACTTCACGTGTGTTTTTCCTTTAAATTTGCTGTGCAGCTGTAGGCTAGCATCTTGTGGCTCAGGAGAGATTATAAGGTGTAGACTCTTGAGGTAATTATGGGTGTGTGGGTAAGGAAGATGTTACTGGGGATGGTGGCTGAGTGGTGAGAGTGATGGAAGAGCCACTCTCACTGCTGGAAAGTCAGAGTGGGGCGAATGTCCTCTCTGATTAGCAGGCCCGTCTGTGAGTGCACTAATGCACCTCGCTATTAGCATGTTTCTCCTGGTTGCCACGGGCAGCGCCATGCTGCCTCCCCGTTTGACATGTCAGAATGTATATCAGTCACAGCACTCTGTGGCCCGTGGGCTTCAGTAAAAGATGGAGAGAGAGGGTGTGGGTAAGAGCAGTAAGTGCATCAGTGAGTATGTTCTTGTCCTCGGTTGAGTTTTATCCCTTTGGAATGAAGATGTTTTTAATGGGATGAGGCGGTTTCAGCAGGTCGTCACTTCTTCTCAGGGTTAGTTTAGGGTTAGGGCCTGGGTTTAAAGGGTAAAAAACTGTTTTATGAATATTCTGGACATTTATAATTTCTGTAAGTTTACACAATTAAGTCAATAGTGGGAATAATTTTCAGTAATCCCTTTCCCAGTCCATATTTACAAATAAAATACATGATTTTACCTGGCTCTCTAACATAATCAGAAAGAAGAAAAAAGTAACATGCGTACAACTACAAGAAGTGCTTTTTGAGTAGAAACACATTTTTAATATTTACACTTTGCAATTTTTTTTTAAAGACACAAAAGCTGAGGGGTTAGCGATCTGCGTTGAACTTAAAGACAGAGATGTATGTCATGAAGCCAGCTTCCTTTCTCCCTAGAACACGTGGTAACTCCTGAGGAGCACATGACCTGGTCATGAACAGGTTGCTGTCATGAACAAGTGCAATATCAAGATTCTGCTGGAGGAACACCTGTTTAGGCCGTATCTTACTAACACAAATCCCAGATGTGAAGTTGCAGATGTGCGAACTGTGCGTCCCATTGTTGGTGTCACTAGAATGACGAATAAAGGAATGCATGACTGTATAGCTTAATGTAGCTCGTAGCCTAAAGAGCTTTAAGGGTTTAGCAAGACTGTAAAACTGCTACATTCCTGTCCATTAACTTTTCAACATCTGGCAGGTTGGAGTTTTTAAAATGTATTTATTTTTTGAGCATCCAAAGGTGAAAGTCATTTCAAAGATGATATCTTCAACTGCCACCAAAACAACCCAGATGGACAAACAAAGTGCAGTAAATATGATTTTTGCTTTAACGCCTAACATCACACAGGTGACACTCTTGTGACTGAACAAGAGCCTAGTATATCAACCAGGTTTGAAAAAAAAATGGTGAAAGCAGTCGCGGCTGATATTACAACAGACTGATACCAGTGGATGGATGCAGAGAAAGATATGAATATGGAGTAAAAATCTGAAACTAAATGACATTTTCAAGAAAAGATAAAGAAAGAAAAAGACAGAAAAAGAGACCTCAATACCAGGAAAATTGGCTGCCCTGTAGAACTCGATCAATCATGTATAGATAGATGGAGGCAAAGAGTGAGAGAGCGATAGCAGAAAGTGATAGGTGAAAGAAAACTATGCCTGGAGGAGGGAGGGAGCCCTTCGCCTGTCCAAGGATCTGGCTGCCTAAAGAGGTTTGTTACCATATTAACTCACGTCTCCAGATGGAGAAAAAAAAAATGGAGCGGAGCATGGGAAGACTGTTGGGAAGAAAAGAGAAGGAGAAATGCCAGAGTGGAGAACAGGGTAGCGGAAGAGCATGAAAGGCCTCAGAATGAGCGGAGGGCAGGAGAAGCAGCGAGGCAAACATTCAGTGAGACGGGAAAACAGGAGAATAAAAAATCCCCTTAACTTTTCTCAACAGCAGCTCAACAACCCTCAGCACTCCCACCCTCCATTCCCTCTCTCCTCTGTGTGCTCCCGCCTCCTATTATTTTTCTCCCGTGTTACTTTCTTCTGAAAATCGCCCTGAGGCTAGGCACTCTCCTGGGTGGCTCACCCCGAAGCAGAGCCCTTGTTCATCGCACGCTGGTAATAAATTGAGCTTGCTAAAAGAACCGAGGCTCTTAGAGGGATCAACCCGCAAACCTCCTCCTCCACCGCCTTCTTCTCCTTGTCTCACCCTGTCTGCATCCAAGGCATCAGCCGTTCTCTCACAGCCGCCGCTGCTCAACATGCCTCCACGTGCCGTCTCCCCTCCCTCCTCGACCTTCCTCTGCTTCCCAGGTCCACACCACCTCCTCATTCCTCCCCCCTGACCTGCCTCGCATCTTCTGTTCTCACAGCTCCCATTCAAAAATGCAGCTGTAGCCACCTGGTATGGCTCCTGATATGGAGAGGGAAGACATGAGAAAGAAGACAAAGAGAATGAGAGAATCATCTGTGCTACTCTGGCCCATAGACAGGAATGTGGCGAGGAGAGCTGTTGTGATAAGAAAAATATATACTGGAGATGGAAGGAGAGAGAATCACGAAAGAAGCTGAGCAGTGAAAAAAATAATTAATTAATTAAAAAATAAAGCAATGAAGAGCTCTGCTGTGGGTTCATGTATTTTGTAGAACTGCTAGATTCCATCGTATTCACCAGCCAATTTACACTTGCCATCTTCCATATGCAGTTTCATTCCTCTCGCCACTCAGCCTGGTCTCCTGACATTTTTACTATTTAATCTCTTACAATGAGCCCTGATCTACTGCAGTATGAGCAGTTTGCACTCAGCTAGAATAAAAATAATACTTTTACTCAGTGCATTCTACACGGAGAATATCAGCACTTTCAGACTAAAACTACACCAACAGGTTGACGTATGTGTTTGCACCTATTTCTTGTAAACTGGCTAAAGCTTAGTTTGGTGACAATGCCAATAATTTAGATAGCATTATTATCTTTATTATTATATTTTTTTGCAATAAACTAGATATCTGACAAACCATGTGGAAGGAAGTTGAGCTCTCTGTTATGTCATCAATTTAAAAATGAAAAATATATATATACACAAACTAGCCTATACACTAATCAGCCACTGCATTAGGTACACCTGTGCAATGATTTCTTAACACATATCTCATCATTCAGTTTCATAGCAGCAGCTCAATGCACATATGCATGTAGACATGAACAGGACGACCTGCTGATCAAACCTGGCATCAGAATTGAGAAGGAGAGCGATTACAGCGACTGTGAATGTAGCATTGTTGTTGGTGCCAGATAAGCAGGTCTGAGTGTTTTAGAAATTGATGATTTACTGTGATTTTCCCACGCTACCATCTCTAGGTCTTAAAAAAGAAATGAGAAAATAGCAGTAGTAGAAAAATGCCTAGTTGGTGCCAGAGGTCAGTGGAGAATGGCCAGACTGCTTTAAGCCGATAGGAAGACAACAGTAACTCGAATAACCACTTGTTACAGCATCTCTGAATACACAACTAAACAGTGTGGGAGCTTTAAGCACATGGGCTACAGCAGAAGACCACATCAGGTGCCACTCCTAGTACATAATAACCAAAGAAAATGGAGGGTAACTTTTGCTTGGGCTCACCAAAACTGTGCAATGAAAGGCTGAAAAATGTTGTCTGGTCTGATGAGTCTCAATTGGATTGTAGGGTCAGAATTTGGCATAACATGAAATGATGGATGCCTTTGATCAATGGCTCAGGGTGGTGGGGGTGTAATGGTGTGAATGATATCTTCATAGTATACTTTGGGCCACTTAGTACTCACTAACCTGAGTATTGTTGCTGACCATGTTCATCCCTATATGACTATCATCTGATGGCTGTTTCCAGCAGCATAATGTAGCATGTCACAAAGTTTAAAAATCTCAAACTGCTTTCTCACACATGAAAATAAGTTTTCAAATAGCCCCCACAATCACCAGATCTGAATCCAATAGAGCACATTTAGGATGTGGTGGAATGGCAGATTTGCATCATGGATGCGTTGCTGACAAACCTGCAGCAGCTTTTTGTGCCATCATGTCAATATGGAACAAAATCTGAATGTTTGCAGCTCCTTGTTGAATCTATGCCACAAAGAATTAAGGCAGTCCTTAAGGCAAAAGGTGGTCCAACCTGACAAGATACTAGGAACTAATAAAGTGACGATTAGCTTATATAGCTAATAAGTTTAATAGCTAAGTTAACGTTGGAGCAGAAGACAAAGGAGGCATGAACAGGAATGTGGGATTAGGACACTAAAAGGATTTCTGTAAGCGTATCCATGCTTTGTCATTAAAATTGGAAATGTAATTTTCAGGCCTTTCCCCCTGTAATTTAGGTATTTGGATAGTGTTTAACTATCAGAGTTGTGACTCTGCTTCCAAGTGCTTTGGGTAGCTACGGTTGCTTGGTAAAACTCACTGTATACTTTATCTACTGTAGCTAAAGTTGGTTTTCTAGCTGTAAACTAGACATAGGGTGCTAAAGTAATTATCTAGCAAAATCTAACATTTTTTCCCAGTTACAGTCATTTTGGTAGAGGCTCAGCCATTGATTTGCCCCCTCCAGAGGTTTTCAAAGCATGATATGTATACTTAGGATTTATATTTTCATGTGCATCACAGGAAAAGATGAAGCATGGTCCTTCATGCAGAAACACTTCTCAGGATCCTGTCATACAATGCGTTGGCCCAATTGCCCCAATCCCTCCATCTCGACAGTTCAGTTAAATTCAACTTTATTTACATTTTGCCAAATCACAACAACCGTTGCGTCAAGGCAAGAGAAGCTCAGGTTGTTTAAATGATTTAAATACTGACCTGGGTGCTGTACGTGGATCACTTACATGTTTTTACAAGAGATGTAAAGATTGGTCACTTGTATCTGACAGAAAACACACTTTACGTGTGATTCTTCTCTCTCTCCCTCTGATTGTCCCAATCATGTTTTACAATTAAATGATGTGCTGTTCATTTAAACTGAACACATATTTCTGAAGCAAGGGGGAAGATGTGATAGAAAGGTTTCGATATAAAGAAGACGACTACGCATCACATGACATCTCATCCTGGAACCGAGTGGGTACATATCCTCTATGTAAAGACAACAGGATCTTTAATGGAGAGATCTACCATCATCACTCGCTGCGGCGCACTGAGGAATGTGAGTGTATCAAGTTTGTACGCTTCTGTGTATGTCATACACATACACCTGTATTGATCTTACCTCAGGGGTGTGCGATGAAGACACAGAAAAACACAAACCCACCCCAAACAGACACTCACCTGCATTTACACACAGGTGGCAGGGCAGGTACACCGTGCTCCTCTGTCCTGCCATCCACTGCTGGAAGATCTTTTATTTAGCCGCTGCAGCAAGCAGCTCCTCCTCATGAATTATGCAGCTGTGGGCCCATGTAACAAGCTCCAGGCCGACTCTACACCTTGTGTGTGGCTTAAAATATAGATAAAAGCTGAACAGCCAGCTACAAACATAGCCTTTTTTTCAAGACAGAAGCAGACTGGTGAGGAGAGAGTCCACAGCAATTAGGCGAGGCTGTGGTGCTGCAGAGTTGGGCTGGTTTGGGCCACAGTGAGAAGTCCAGCTGTTGATTGTATGTAGCAGAAAATGAACAGAGCAGAGTGGAAGAGAATAGAAAAGGGCAAAGCAAAGCTGAATACTGAACCAATTCAAACTTATTAAAGCAGAAGAGAGCTGAGAAGCACAGAGATTCACACCAAAGCAATAACAACAACAGTTGAAACAGTTTTATGTATTTTATTAGCTGAAGATGAAGGGTTGAACTTGTCGACTGAAATCTTTCTGTTTGTCTTTGTTTTCCGAGCATCCCGGGTGATGGGAGCCCTTTGTGTTAGTGAGATAAGTTTGAAGTTGGCTCGCTCCCATGATTTCATAACAAAGCTTATGCAACTTCCAAGAAGAGAACAGAGTGTGCAGTAGCTGATGTTATTTTCAGCCCAAGCATGAAAGCGTACGTTCATTTGGTAAAACTCACAACAGATCCACACCTTCAGGTAAATTAATAATACAGGCACAATGGGATTCAAATATCTCTAGGTTTATAAAATGTTCATTTTAAGATAATATTAAGATATGCATGTACGTTGGTAGATCCCTCACCACCGCCACCTTTGCAATGGCCTACGTACCCATACCCATAAAACATTGACTCCAAATACTACAGGCAGCATAATTTAAACACATGGACAAGACCTGTTATGTTATTTGTAATGCTGCTCTTCTGTGTGCAGTTCTAATTTTACATTAGTACTCATATTTTAATGTAACTTCAAGAGGAAAAAAGTATTCTTATTATTGCAAACTGACAACTAATTTGTATCTTTTCAACTTGCAGCTTTTATCCAAAGTGCAATCCACGTTATCAAATATCTGTTTGATTCTGGTATTGCTCAGTTTTCAGTAATTTCAAGTAAACATTATTTATGTCATATTTATATGATGAAACCAGTCTAGACCATTTTGACTCCAATATAAAAGAACTCAAATAAACACACAGCCAGGCCAGAGAAGTAATTTTTTCACCATGTCTTGGCTCTGCCCGAGGGCCTCCATTATATACTCAAAACACCTCACCTGGTATTCTGGTCAGATGCTTGAACCATCGCAACTGCCTCCTTTTGATGTGGAGGAGTAGCAGCTCTCGGAGCCTTAGCTCGGAGACTCCTCAGCCCATCTCTGAGGCTGAACATAGACACCCTGTAGAGAGATCTTATTTCTTTCAGCCACTACACAGAGCTTGTGACGACGGGTGAGGTTAGAAACATAGATCAGCCAGTTTTAGTTGCTTTTATGTTAAGATTTCTCTTCTCTACAACAGACTGGCACAGCGTCCTGCGTCTCCCTTCATTAATGAACTAAACCCCAAGATAGTTAAACTCTACAAAGTGAAGGAGCAAATTGTTTAGGCTAAGTGTGGCCACGCCACTCTTTTGCAGCTGAGAACCATGGCCTCTGATTTAAAAGTGCTGATTTTCATTGCAGTAGCTTCACACTCAGCTTCAAACCACCCTAGTGCAACCTGAAGGTTATTGCTCAGTGAAGTCAAGAGAAACACATCATCTGCAAAAATCTGATACAAGAGCTGAGACCACTGAACGACACCCTGTCTCCTTTATCACTGATTCTGTTTATGGACAGAATTTCTAGATGTAGCCAAAGGGCTATGCTGGTGAAGTCCAACAGCCACCAAGAATAATTCTGACTTGTTGCCGGCAATTATTTCCTACATTGTTAAACAAATGTCTGTACTTTTTACTCTTTAAATTTTCAGAAAAAAAGGCTGGTTAATTTTTGTTTGACGCATTGAAGGGGAGTTTTTATTACATGTTACACAGTGCTTCAAACAAAAGAGATTAAGAGGTGCACCATAGTCATAGCAGGGGTTAAAGTGGGTTGATGTTTGGTTTTGGTTTTTTGGCACAGCACCCGAATGAATGCAGATGACCATAAGTTGCCATTGCAGTACTTCAGCATCTAGCTAGCCCGAGCAAGGAGTGAGAAGAGCATGAAGGCAGTGATGTTTTTTTAAGTTGCAGGTAATTTCAAATGCAGCATTTCTATCAGCTCAACAAATCTCTTAGTGCAGTTTATCTAACTACACACTGTGCGACAAAGATCCCGCTGTTGAATTTCACTGGGTGAGAAAAGTGATGGAGAAAGACACGAAAAAGGACAGGAGAGGAAAAAAAGTTTATATTTAAGGGTAAGGACTGCTCAGTGGTATTTGATAAACTGGAATTTTAAAACTTACATGGAAGTCTTCATGTTTGTAAATCAGATATTAAGTCTGTACATGTGCCATTATGTTTTTTCATATTGTGAGATCTTTTGCAAAACAAACTGAGGCCGACCTACTGCTATTTAAAGACTGCATGAACATACTCTGCAGTTTAGTGCAGGACAAACAGGTCAGTTTGCTGTACTGTGATGGATTAAAGTAAAGAACAGTGTGTGACTGGTGCACAGTGGCTGTTGTGCTTACGGTCAGAGTTAGGTTGCATCAAGTGTAGCAGTGATGAATTTAAAGTTAAGCTGATGGTGCTTACACTGAATTCAACCTTCATATTGTCTAGTGTAAAGACAGCATGTATGTAGAGCAGGGGTGGGCAACTCCAGGCCTTGAGGGCCGGTGTCCCTGCAGGTTTTATATGTGTCCTTGAACCAACACAGCTGATTTAAATGGCTAATTTAGCTCCTCAACATGTCCTGAAGTTCTCCAGAGGCCTGGTAACGAACTAATCATGTGATTCAGGTGTGTTGACCCAAGGTGAGATCTAAAACCTGCAGGACAGCAGCCCTCGAGGCCTGAAATTTCCCATCCCTGGTGTAGAGGATAGAAATCAGCCAGGACAACTCACAAAACACCTGCTTGTATCTTGTTTTGTAAAGCTTTGTACAAAAATAGCAGATACAGACATCCTCCAAAGAGCTACTGTTTACCTTCTTACTTTGAGTACATTTCAGAGCCTGAGCTTTTTCACTTTAAAGTAAAGAAATTGAATCACTACTTCAGCTTTTACTGGAGTATTTTTCAACACTAGGATCTGTATTTTTATGTAAGTACAGAATGTCTGTACTGTTGCCAACTTTGCAAAATGGAGCCAGAGATGAACAGCAGGAGGGCTGAACCAATATTTGGCTCAATCTTTTGATTTGCCAATTATCTACATTTCAGTCATTCATCTATGGCAGGGGTGGAGAGCTCCAGGCCTCCTGCAGGTTCTAGATGTCACCCTGGGTCAACACACCTGAGTCAAATGATTAGTTCATTACCAGGCCTCTGGAGAACTACAAGACATGTTGAGGAGGTAATTTAGTCATTTAAGTCAGCTGTGTTAAATCAAGGACACATCTAAAACCTGCAGGACACCGGCCCTTGAGGCCTGGAGTTTCCCCACCCAGGAAACAGATCCACAGTTTTGTGATAAGTGGGGCCAAATAAGGTGACTACAGTCATTTCATTAGGACATTCCTGAGAATGAAGTGGGAGGTTTTGTGGGAACAAGGATGACAAGAATAACCTGTCTAGCTTGCTGCCAGCACACCCAACAAGGCATCTTAGAAGTAAGCATAATAAAAAGGATGGATATTCTTCTGCAGCTTGTTGTGCATTCTGGTGTCAATCTAAAAAAAAAAAATCTCAGTCTTTTCAGTGAGCGAAGCTGTTGCAGTGGCCACAACAAGTTCACAGAAGTGTTTGCAGGAGGACGGAGAGATAGAAAACATAGCTAGCATGTGAGAAAAGTGTAAGCCTGAAACATCCAATAAAGCATAAAAAAGTCCAACCCTATCACCATCTCGCCATGATATGATTTTGCCATAAACATACGCTTGGTGCGTCTTTTTTTTGTTTTGTTTTTTTGTTTGTTTTTTAAGAAAAAGACTCAAGAGAAATGTTCTGAAAATTTTCCAACAGAACAAGACAGAATAATAGAGTATTTCACTCATGGGTGAGGTTCAGTCTCTTCCACAGAACAAATCTGAAAGGATCCACAGACATTCATTTACATGTCCAAGTATCAAATCAGTTGAGAAGGGAGATTTCCAAAGCATACAGTACATGCAAAGGTAAGTAAGGCAGCCTGAGCAATGCAGTGCAAGAAACAACAAGGAAAGCCAGGTATAAAGACTGCAGATGAGGGTGATGAGAGACAGGTGTGTCAGCTGGAGTTCAGGTGGCCACACCCACTCCAGAGAGGAGGTAAGCAGAGTTATTCTACACATACACACCCACTCACACAGGATAGGAAGCGGTAGACAGTGCAGTAGAAAGACAGAGTGATTCTTTTAGAACAGTGTTTGAACTAAATTTGCTTAATTGTTATAATAAGGCCAGACATGATGAATACACTGATAAAGGTGCAAACATAAATGTGTAACAAAGTTCACGATTTGCTTACAAAATGACTGAAAATTGTATTTTAATAATTTAAAGTAAAACCTTGATTCAAACATATTCCTAACATATGAGAAGCTCCCACCAAAAGCTTTATTCGGTGCTCATGTATAGTTCAAAAACCCTCATATAATTCTTTTATATACTACTTGTAATGGTATCCTGATTCTTTGAACAGGAAAATAGCGCAAATGTCACCGTGAATTCAACAGTGAGTATGATACCATACGAGAGTGAGTTACATATTCATGGCTCCATTAATGAATTATAACCTTCCTAGACTTTACACTCATGCCCCCGTTGAATATATCATAAGCTTTTATTCTCTTTAAGTGGGCCTGCAAATCACTGCCAAAAACAAATGTATAAAATCATGACAACATTACAGTGAAGGAGAGGGGAGGGGCTAAAAGATTATTATTTCACTGGGTCGGTTGGACAGATCCAGATAAACCCATAAGGAGGTTGGCTGGCTGTACAGTGAATGTGCTGAAGGGAAGGAACGGTGCAAAATACCCTGTCTACTCTCTCTCCAAGTTACATTATTTATACTTTATACCCAGAAGGCTCTTTAAGCAAGTCAAAGCCTCTGTTTGCATCACTTTGCCAGTCTGCACCACCGGGAAACATCACTGCAGAGATGGACTAAAGTGTCTCCCCACAGAACAAACTTATGTAAAGGTCAGAAATATAAGAAAATTATGAGAACCCTTTTCTCTTTTCACTCTGCCTTCTCAGGTTGACTATAGTGTTCCACTTGATGTTATCACAGAGCGTATCCAAGCTGGAGAACCAACAGTGACCTAAAACAAACTAAAAGTAAATTAGAGCTGCAGAACAGGAGGCTTCAAAGGGTCAACACCTATGAGAGAAAACCCCAACAATCAGACGACCGAGCAAGCACTTTGAACACTGTGTCCCAGATGATGTCGTTCTCACAGAAATATGTACAATTGGTGTTGGTGCTTTTGTATATCAGTCAGAATAACACTTGTATGCATGACAACCCTCTTCATCCAAATTGTTACCCAGGTGACTGTAGTTTGTTTCCTATTTAGACATTTTGTATTTTGTACTTTTGTTGTTGTTCATTTTCACATATTCACTCACTTTTCCTTTCACTCAGTGCTTCCACATTCACACACCTGGAGTTACAGGTTAAACTCATGTAACAGGTTCATTTACACCCCTCTGTGCAAGTCAAATCATGCTACGGTATATTATTCATTGTGTCCTGACTGTCTGTGCGTGTGGTTGTGTGTGAGCGTGTTAGTGTGTGCGTAGCTGCTCTCACCAGGCTGTGGCATTTAAGAGACCAATCTCCCATTCACTGTGATCAGTCTTTAGTTCGGTAATCAACGCCCAGAGTCCGCTCACTGCTCGTCTACTTTCGACAGATAAATAATGCACAGCTCAGCAATTAAAACACACAGATCTGATGCCATGTCACTAATTTATTGATTACCCCTTATCGCTTCAAGATGACAGGGTTAAATGTCAATCAGATGATCTGAGTCACACTTCAGTTGGAGTTATTCATTTCTTCGGCCGGGAGAAAGAATACAAATTCCCCTCTGATGGGTCTATGTTTTATTAACTGTTATGCTAAGTTGTGTTGGACCGCTTTTGCGGGATGCTGAGGTCACTCCCGATTAGCTGGTGCCTTAGAGGAGACTTTAAAGTGAATAAGGAAATGCAGACTATCTGATGTTGGTGGCTACGACCACTCTGTTGTCGTTAGAACAAAGTCTTATGAGAACGATAGCGTTACTGTCTTTAGTCTTCTTCCTTTCAAGTCAGTTACATTCAATTTCGTGTATTTAAAGTTAAAACAATCACCTGGGGTACTTCACATTAGGAAGAAACTATTTCCTTTGAGCAAGCACCTGCAGGCAGGGAGGATAAAAAAAGTCTTCCTTTTAAAAGGAAGAAACCTCGAACAGAACCAGACTCGAAGTGGGCCATTGCGGCATTCCACCTTGATCATCTGAGAAAGGGAGAAAAGTGAAAAAAGGTGAGCATGTGTAAAAGAGAAATACTCAGCAAGTTGGTGGAGCCAGTAACTGCATATCAGAAATGTTGCTCCAGAGTCAGAGATGCCTCCAGAGCTCTGCCCATCTGTTGGATTGTTTATTTCACCTTGCATAAAATTCAGTCTGAGGATTTGACTTTGATCTGCTGAATGACTCTTCGATCAGGAAATATTTTATGTGGTAAAAAGTAAGGTATGCTATCTGCCTGCTGCAAGTTAGAGGACAGGAATGTAATTTCATTAGAATGACTGTATAATCAACACTTCTGTTGTTTCCCCATTAGTCATGTTTTCTCCTGCTGAGTTGATTACAATCTGTGGTATTCACTGTGCATTTGGCCACATCATGCATGTAAATTTTACCTGGCAGATCTTGGTCTGATGTGACTGCACAATAAGAAAACCATAAATCTATACATGGAGGTCAGAACACAAATCCTTTTGAAGTTCAGTCAGGAAGGTTGTAAAAATATTGTAAGAAATCTGCCAAATCAAATTTTACTCAAGATTTGTTTAGTCTCTAGTATATTTATATGAACATTTATGCAATTTAAATTTTAAACAACAAAAATAATGATGACAGCGCAAAGCATCTGCTCTGCAGGAGCTATATCTGGAGCTTTACCAGAAAAACCTGAGGCAACCTGTTGTTTGTCTGTGAAATAAAATGATGGCAGAGTTGGACATGTGTACTGTGAAGTCAGTAAGGTTTCAGTCTCACTGTCAATCATCACAACCCACATTCAGATGGGCAAAAATCACTCTCACAAATCACTCTCTCTCACACACACACACACACACACACACACACACACACACACACACACACACACACGACGTACATGCTATTGTATCATTTCTTCTCTTTATTTAAAATATTCCTGTTTTGTGCTTTGACAAAATAAGTTCTCAAAGAATTTTGGTAGCTTGACAAAACAATAAAACTCAAGTTCTAATATCCAACCTTACACTTAAATCTAGGATTCGATAGAGCTGAAACTGTAGAACTAGAAAAACATACTGTAGTGCGCAAAAGTCACCCACAATTTGTATTTTACTTCAGGTGGGCTGGACTTTCTTGTATTTTTAAGTGTCCTTGAGCAACAGTTCTCCAGGCTTTTTGAAGGTATTTGAATATTTTTCTTCAGATGCTTTTTTTGCTCTTTTTCAGTCCAGTCATTGTATCTGGACCATTTCAGAGCAATGTTTTTTTGTTTGTTAATCCAATCCAAGAAACACTGAATCATTCAAGCATACAAAAGGCATCTAACTAAGGAAATCAATCAGTGTTGTTTCCATACCACAACAAACTTCAACCAGTTTGCTCATAACCAACTAGTAGCTTTGTTATTACCAGCCTGTTGCATAAACACATCATTTGTTCAATTTCTTTTGTTGAATTTCCAAAAAAATGCCAAAGAGCACAGTAAAAAGTAGACATGACACAGGATATGAGAAATGCCCCTGGCTCTTCAGCTGAGCCATCTACTGGTCACTGAAGCCTCCTCAGAAATGGTCCCAGTCGGTAACTTTCAAAAATACTGGTGGCAGCCAGTGGTACCCTTCAGCCTCCAGCAGGTGCACCTATGGTAAAAATTTAAAAATCCTACATCACCTTCTTCTCGAGTTGTCGCATTTACAAGATTTTCAGAAAACCTGACCTCTGACCTTGAGGTTTAGGCTGCTGAGATTCAAACTCGTCCAAGATTTTTAGTAGATACATCTATGTTTGTTATGCCCCGGCTCTGCTAGGTGACAGGGGAGGTAACATAAATGAGCCCAGAGACAGGAGGGTCAGATTAAAAAACACAAGGTTCATTACTACAACTGAAAACAGTTAGTGAAATGACTCACTAGGCAATTTAAACAAAAAAAAAAAAAAACCAACTCTCATACATTCAAATAACACAAGAACACTAATCATCTCAAAGGCATTGGCAGGAGGGACAGCCTACACAGTCTGTTCATATCAAAGAGTGACGAATCCTCAGCCTTTTGTACTCGCAGGTAAACGCAGGCAGCAACGTTATTGGTCCACTGCGTCCGAGGATCCCTCAGCAGCCAATGGTATGTGTGGACTGGCACACTCCAATCTGCATGCAGTTGTGCGGGCATAGGTCCCCGGCCAGCCAATCACCTGTGAGCCCTGACACGCTTGAATTTCCATACAGGAAGGCAGGCCCATGTGAGGCCAGGGGCCGTAACAATGGTATCAATTTGAAACTCTTACATGGCTTCGATCTCCAGATATCACAACCACAATGTCGGGTGTCAGTCCACCCGGCAGGGTGATGACAAAACCCCATCAGCCTTTTAAGGCTGAGGGGTAAAAACACTAATGTGGACACAAAATCTGAGATGAGCTACCTTTAGTGGTTGTCGTAGTCTCAAAGTTGGCTCTACAGACCTGCTGAAAAGGCTAGATAAGTTTGGCTTTGCACGAAATATGCAAAGTCAAACTGTCATTGTGAAGACAAAACTGTAAAATGAGAATATTGTTCATTCATGAGCCAATTCAAAGACTGCCTTCCTGGTATATGTATACCTACCATATTTGCCCTATGGTGAAAGGGTATAACTTCTTTCAGTTTTAACTCAGTGCAGGGATATTTGGGTATTCTGGCTGCAGCTGATACGGGAACCGTCTTTCAAATACTGCAGGCCATCAACTGCAAGGTTCAGCTCCCCCAGTCCAGAAACTGAGCTGACAGAAATATATATAAAAATCGTAAGTCCCCTTGAGGGGGGAAAAAGCCTGCTATATGATCTCTGCAGTTATTTTGTTTACAAAATTGTCATGTCTGGCAGAAATGATGGTCAAAACTACAAATTTTTTTGGTTCAGTGCTGAAAAAGTTCACAAATCTTTCATTTAAGCATTTCTGTGTTACCTGCATGCCACCTCTATATCTGCACGTTTCCTCTTCACATTCAGCCCACACCTGCAACGCCCACCTACCATGAAAGAACAATTCTCAATTTCCATTTCTGATTCCTGACCTCTGATAATTGGCGATCCGGCTGACTGATGGCTGCCTGAGCGCAGGCCTCCTGTCACCTGCAGCGACGCAGGCCGGGCAGTGAATTATTAATGGCTAATATCATTATGTAGGCACTGCTTGTCATAACAATCTAGCCTGGTGGAGGGAAACTCAATCTGCTGCCCCTGCCCCTGTGCAGACAATGCTTTTTAATTATTGATACGGACTAATTGGCTACAGGATTCGCGGGGCACGGTTACTTTTGTTCCCTTCACAGCTCGCTCTGCTTCTTCAAGAAACAATCTTATTAGCAGGCCAGCCCTCCCCGATGCCCCCATGTCAGCAAATTAGCAGGGAGGACGACCCTGCTCATCCCTTTCTCTCTCTCTCTATCCCGCTACTCCTGGCTTTCTCTCGCACCTCTTCTCCTTCTAGTCTTACACCTCTTCCTCCTCCTCCTCATCTAGCTTTTTTTTCTTTTTCACTTAGAATTTAAGATTCCCCTCTTCCTCCTCTCCTCACCTCGACATTGCACACTGGTTAATTAAAATGGAACAAGAGGGTAGACGGTACGTCGACATGGCTGCACATCTCTATTCACAGCACATCTCTACGCTACCACAGGTTCGTCTCAGGCAAGGCTGTCTGCTAATAGACAGAGGAGGCAGGGGGGAGAGGGAGGTGAATGAAGCGGGGAGAGGTTAATGGGGGTTTAATTTAGGGTCAGTGTGATGGTCCGAGGGTATGTCTATAGGGTCGTCCTCTCAGCTTTACTGTTGTTACCGCTCGTTACCATACTATTTAATATTAGCCCTATTCATCCCCGCACTTCCTTCAGGCTGAAATTTATTGGGTTACCTATGTTTTAAACTCCAATAATGGCAAAATAATAATCAAACTTCGACAGGTGTACTATAAATTTTCCATATAACACACATATTCTTGATTGTCGTTCACTATTAAATGTGATTTGACTGTCGAACAAAAAACAAAAACAGACAGTGATCTCTGGTGGAGGCTTTGCTGACCTGGTCCACCTACTTTGAGTTGCAGCAGTCAACTGTTGGATTTTCCCTCTATGACTACATAATTAAATCATGTGTTTTATAAATATGACACTGTCATAATACCACTTGATGGCAAACATTCTCTGTTCTACAATAAAGCTACAGTATTATACTGACATTAAATGGAAAAAATTAAGTTACATAAATTTCCAAAGTGAGAAAGAGTTGCTTGATAGATTATGTACAGAGGATACAAGGGGAAAAAAGGTCAAATATAGTTTTTACTAGCCAAATTTTTCACATGGAGTTATGATGGTATATCTGACAATTTGTAAAGTGAGAACTTCGTGACCTTCTCAGGATGGAAACTGTCGGTGAGGGATAAAGACCAGTAGGCCACAGTTCAAACACCATAACTATTTGTGATGGTCTTGTAGATCAGCTGGGTCTGTTCAAGTTTAAAGTAATAATCAACCCAAACAAAGGTTGGCATGGTGAAGTCATTATAATTAAAGATTTTTTTTGGTTTGTTTAAGGCTTCAGAACGTTTCCCCGAATACTCTGTATATAAAAGATGGATTTAGCTTCAGGGTCTGGAAAGTGTTTGGCTCTGCTGGTTGTCTGTGGTGTGAGTCTTCAACTCACTTGATGTATGACCTCAATGAATACTGTCCTGAAGAGTTTACAGACGGAAGTGTTTGTTTAAGCTTTTTTTAAATTACGATTGAATTATTATAAAATATGTCTGCGTTATAAAATAATGTATGATGATAATAATAATAACAATTTGCTTAATTATTTATTGATAACAAGGTGAGTCATCTTCCGCATTTGTCGATAAACTGGTCCAAACTTTTACAGACTGGTGGACAGTTTGAACAGTTCCTTTGAGCACAATTCCAAAACAGTTCAGATGGTGTATAAAATGTAAGTAAAAAAAAAAAAAAAAAAAAAAAAAGCCAATCTCATAAACCCTTTTTTTTTTTTTTTTTACAATAGAAAGTGAGAAGATTTACCATTTTAAGAAAAGTATTAACTTTATTTTGAACTGATAGAAGCAACATGTCTCAAAAGAGTTTGGATGGGCCAACAGGCCAACTTAAGGTAAGAGGTGCTAAAGAGAAATAGCTGGAGGAGTATTTTTATTAATATAATTACATTTAACATAATAATTGTATTAATAAATTGATGATATTATGACAACTGGCAACACATACTTTGATTAAAGTGTTTGTTTTTAATTATCTGAAGTTAAAAAGTCAGATAAACCCAACAGATTTAAGCTGCAGACAATGCTCAATAGGTGAGCTTATGGTTCTAATTTAAGGTTGATAACCCCCCCCCCCAAAAAAAAAAAAATATACCACCATCACTCAAACAGAAAGCTGGATGAGAATCCTTAAAAACATTGCATTAACTCAACTACAACAGGTTATTTAGAATGAGGTCAGTAACATAATTGGGTACAGAAAAAGCAGTAAATTTGGGAAGATGTTCACCATTATGCGAAGAAATAACTTGTCTATAAATTGTGAACCAATTTCAAAATCATAGCACTCACTGTAAAAATGATGTCAAAGATTCCAGAAATGTGGAGAAATCTCTGTAGGGGCAAAGATGAAAAACAGTACGGGATGTGATTTTTGAGCCCATTACAAACAGGCACAATTTTGTCATGGAAATCACTGCATGGGCTTCCACTTCCATGAATTCACAAATGCAGGTTAAAGCTCTGCCATGCAAAGAAGAAATCATATATGATTCAGAAACACTGCTTTCTTCTCTGGACCGAAGCACATTTAAAATGTCTTTCTCATGGAAGGCCTTGCTTATTTCAACAAGCCAATTATAAACTACATGCTTCAGCTTTTCAAACAGCAATCCTTTGTCGTAGAATAGTTGGAGTGCTGCATTAACCTGTCTGCAGTCTAGAGCTTTCAAGAAATTTAAAATGTTTGGCCCATCATGAAAAGAAAAATACAACAAAAGAAACCTAGGACTGGGATGGGTTTCCACTCCCAAAAGTCTAGTAGCTGTCTCCTCAGTTCCCAGACATTTACAGACTGTTGTTAAAAGAAGATGGCATGCTACACAGTGGTAAACATGGCCCTGTTCCAACTTTTTTGAGGTGTGTTCCTGTCATCAAATTCAAAAAACCTTGTTTTCTTTTCTTGAAATGGTCCATTTTTTCCATTGTAGTCATTTGATGTTTTCTGTGTTCTGTTGTGAAAGACGTGGGTTTAAGATAGTTGCAAACTTTGCATTTTGTTTTTAATTTACATTTTTACACAGCATCCCTACATGGAAGATATTAGTGTTCAAATATTCACTTACAGCTAAAGTAGACACACAAGCACAGAGAACTTCAAAAGGCTTCTGGTTTTTGTTTAACACAATGAAATATAAAGTATTCCACACACAATACAATATGAGTCTTTCTTCTTCTCAGACCTCACGCTACACACCCGAGAAAGCTCCCCAAACATGTCTAACCTCTGTGTGTGTGTGTGTGTGTGTGTGGTGTGGCAGGCCAGGGTGCTTTGAATCTCCACACTGCAGGTTTGCCCTCAGATTAAAAATTCATCCTGACAGTACACCCTGAAATCTCAAAGAAAGAAACAACTATTTTTTCCACCAGAATTAACGGGTCAAACAGCTTCATGTGGCATGAAAACGGCTTCTGTGTGCAAACATGCAAATATGCTGGAAACTAGCATAATCTTTCCACATGTCCCTGGGAGCTAAAATGTACTAGTGAAACAAACTGATTCGGATGTTCAGACCAACATTTGAATAGACTGTTGGTAATCAGGAGGCCTGTGTGTGAGTTCCAGTGCACAGATTTTGTGCAGATTTTATTTTAAGCTATTGACCTGTATGATTGTGAACACTTTGCTATTGTGGTTTTTATCTACAGTTCTGATGCTCCTCCTTCTCCTTCATGATGGCTGGCCAGTCCTTTTAATGTTGCTGTTTTATGCAAAAACATTTGATGTCCTTAAATTACATAAAGTTATGCTGAAAATCTTATGAGTGAAACATTAAACTTTTATGCACTTTTGAAACCAGCTTTCTGATATGAACAACTGTCAGTACTTATTTTAATTTCTTGTCATATAATGATGAATTGCCTGCTTTGACTTATGACAGACAGCGCTTACAGAAATGGTTAAATATATCATATAAAATTGATTGTAGGTGAACGCGAAAAGTCCTAGACAGAGACTAAGAATGTACATATTTTAATTTAAAAAAATTCTTTATTCATTTAACATGAAATCCACTGAATAGTGCAGCATTACAATGGCAACAAATGGCATACAATAGTGTTATTCACAAATGCTGACTAAACTGCCTTTCTCCTCCACTTGTCTCAGAAAGAACAACATTGTGGATGGAGAAGAAGCGGGCAGGCCTTCTGAATTAAAACAGTTACAATATTTAAACATTGTCTGCAAATTGAGATGGGGACTTGCAAATTTAATGGGCCAAATCTTTTTTAAAAATTAAAGCTTTGTTCAGCAATATCATTGCCCTTCCCAACTAATCTTATCTCTTGCAAATCAGATTTCTTTGTTGCAGTGATTTGGTGAAATAAAATCAGGCAGTGGAAACAAGGTGCGTCTGTATTTTTACAATATGCCCACTCTTGCTTTTTTATCATGGTCAGAGATAAACACATCAATTGGTGGCCTTCATTTTTTGCCAACTTAAATATTCATTTTCTTTAAACACACTGTCGAATGCAAATGACAGCAGACATCTGAAAGTAGGGCAGAGCTGCAGCTGGCAGAGAGAGGTTGAAAAACATCAGAGAGACAGAGCAAGAGAGAGACTGAAAATACACTGATGTAAAGCTGTCAGTCAGACAGACTGACCAATGGAAAGACAGAAATCAATCTGACTGATGAAGAACTGTATGCATATAAAAAACATTCAATATAATGGACTCTACCACTTTACCATGTGCCCAACCTCAGTGGTAGAACAACCTTTAGACCAACATTTGTGGAGTGAAAATTGACTTAGATTGCTGTTGTATTTATCAGGGGTGCAACAATACTCGTATCGATATTGAACCGTTCGATACAGTGCTTTCGGTTCGGTACGCATATGTATCGAACAATACAAAATTTTTTATTTATTTTATCAACTTTTCTTCTGACGACGCTGTCTGTGTTGCGAGCTCAGTGGATCTGCGTTCGACTACTCCACCTAGGCTGCACTGTCGAGCGCAGATCCACTGAGCGCAGCGCAAGCTACCAAGACAGGAGCTAAGCTTGTTGCAACATGGCAAATTGAACCTCCCCCACCCTCATTCAGATCTGGCCTTTGGTACTATCTTGGTTTTCATGTGACGTATGACCCTGAAGGTAAGCGCGTCATGGAAGTAAAACAGTATGTCGGATGTGCCACGCAATGCTCAATTACATGGGTGGGAAGGTGGGAACTACTGTGTTAGCGCAGTTAGCTCGTTAACGTGTTGACGTCGTCCAGCCCCACGCACGGGGCGATCTGCGGTAGCTCGTTAACGGAGATTTGCCGTGTTGTGGCGTTAACGTCATTTCAGATTAACATTGACAGCACTAGTGGGAACAAAACGAATATGACTGCACATTTACTCCGACAGCATCCTAGTGCAAAGATAAGTGGAAGCAGACATAAACAACAAGCACGCATGCTACAAACTTTACCCGAGTCATTTAGACAGCCGTTAGCACATGATTCTCCTTATGGGGACCTGATATGTTTAATATGCTGCTGAGAATATAGCCCAGAAGAAGCGTATAGTATAGCTTTTATTTTGGAAAGAGCCATTTCTCTGTAATAAACTCTCTTTTCCAAAGATGAGTGTTTTCTCAATCAGATAGAATTATTATTTTATCCCCTTGTTGTTTCAGCAACATTAAATTTAAAAACTGTACGTTTGAGTTAAAATATATATTTATAATTTTAATAAATGACAAATTAAAAAAGCATGAAAATTTTTTTGTATCGAAAAAATATCGAACCGTGACACCAAAGTATCAAACCTAACCGAACTGTGAATTTTGTGTATCGTTGCACCCCTAGTATTTATAGAGTGACATGAGTAGCTAACATCCCTCTAGAATACCAAGACTCAGGATTTCCTTTCTAGTTAAACAGCAGGCACCTTTTGAGAGAACATGTCGCTCTCAGGTCAGGAGCTCAGTGAATTCCACCATGGTACGGCATGATAGGATCCCACCTGTGAAACAAGTCCAGTTGAGAAATTTCCTTGATTCTAAACATTCCACGGTCAGTTGTTATCAGCTGGTATTAAAACAAAGTGGAAGTGATTGGCAGTGACAGGAGCTCACGTAAAATTATAGAGCGGGGCCAGGAGATGCTGAGGCACGTAGTCAGGTGCAGGATCAATCGCTATAGATCTTCTAACTTCATGTAGTCCTCAGATTAGCTCAGGAAGAGTCCACAGAGAGCTTCATAGACTGTGCTTCCATGATTCAGCAGCTGCATCACCTAGTTTAGTGAAGGGGGGATTGCTGTAACAGTATTAGGTATAATGTATGGTATTGTTTTTCAAGAGCTGGGCTCGGCCCCTTAGTTCCAGTAAAAGGAACTCTTAATGCTTCAGGATACCAAGACAATTTGGACAATTTTATGCTCTCCCAACTTAGTGGGAAAGGTTTGCGGATGGCCTGTTCCTGTTCCAACATAACTGGGCACCAAGCAAGACATGGATGATCAAGTTGGGTATGGAAGAATATATTTAATCTGGCCTGGCCTGAGTCCAGACCTCAGCCCAAAAGAACACCTTTGGGATGAATTAGAGCAGAGACTTTGAGCCAGGCCTTCTTGTCCAACATCACTGCCTTACCTCACAAATGTGCTTCTGGAAGAATGATCAAAAAATTCCCATAAAAACTCCTGCAAAGAGTGATCTGACATCATATTAAATCATATGGATTAAGAATGGGATGTCACTCAACTTCATATGTGTTTAAAGGCAGATGTACAAATACTTTTGGAATTTAAGTTTAAATTACTAGACACTTGGCACTTAATACGATATTACTGATACCCTCACATGCAGATCTCTGACTATATTCAAAGGCATCCACAAACATTTTTTTCTGAGGTTCTTAGAAGACATTTTTCGATTTTGGTACAACACCACACTCTTAGCAAAAGCATAAAAAACAGCAGCCTCTCGACACCACAGCAGGTTATTTTTGTTGTAGATGTGTGCTTACTCTTCCTATGTATCAGATTTTTTTTAAAATTTGAATGATAAAAAAAATGTAAAAATGTCAGTGGTGTTTTAAAACACATCTTAAAACCCATTTTTATTCTTTGGCTTTCGGCCCCACAGAGATGTAGGGTTTTTTTTAGGTCTTTTAGTTTTTTAAAATGATTTTACTTTTTTTTGAAAGATCCCATTTTATTTATATCTTATGTATTACTACTGTTTATTTCCAATATACAGCACTTTGTGTCAACTGTGGTTGTTTTAAAGTGCTTTACAAATAAAGATGGATGGATTGAAAAAATTGTGTCTGTTGGCCACAAAAATTTAGACTTCACTGCCTTCTTTAATGTTATCTTAATTTTTGACAATCTTTCCAAACTTGTAGGATAAAACACAAACAACTCAAGCTTCTTCCTTTTGTCGCAGTTTGTGGTATCCACAGAGCTACAAACTGAAATTAATTGTGAGTTTTTTTGAAGACCATCACTAAAGTAGCATCATGTCCGTAGCCATACTGTAGCTAACATAAAAGGTCTTCAAAGCCCATACATAATAAGTCTCTGGAGTGGCCACTTGAGGCTTACTTCAAAAGCGAGTCAGTTCCCTTAGATGCCCCAATGGCCCAGCTTGACAGCACGTTTAATTTTTTCTTCCTTCATAAGAGCTCTGTGAGTGAATTGTGAATTGTTTTGGATAAATTACCCATTGGGAATTTAACAGAGGCTGTAACCAATAACTACTTGTTATCGTTAGCTGCAGAATTAGCTGGTAACTTACCTCTCCACCTTATTGTTGAAAAATGGCCACTTCCTGCTCCAAAAACAAACATGGTGGAAGTCAGTCAGTTAACACTGAGGTTTAAAAATTCTGAATCTAAAAGCCAGTGACTGACGTAATTGTGACCACAGCCATCGTTTTTGTACAGTCTATGTACATCATGCAGTTTTGTATATACAGTCCACAACCATTGTTGCCAGGTATTGGCTGTTTGTGTATTTTAGTGGTGGACGGATCGATCCAAATATTGATTGTATCGATACCAAGTCGGCATCGGTATCGGATCTATGCTACCCTTGTGAGATCGATTCTTTACATTAAGTTCAGCTCTTGTTTGCAATGCTGTGGTTTCAACAAAGACGAAACAGCCAGGTCGCTGGACTTGTCGCTCCTGTGTCGGTATCGGCGATACTGGCCTGTATTTACTTGGTATCAGATCGATACCAAAATATGCAGTATCGCACACCACAAGTGTATTTACAAAAAATTTTTAAAGTATGACATTTAGCAATATGATTGATGGGTAATAAATTAAATACAATTCTTGGTATAATGACAATGCCACAGCCTTTCATTGTGCATAAAGACAAGCACGCTGGCTGAACCTGTCGCTGGATATTAAGTGTAGCTTAAGTGTATTCCACTTAGAATAGCAGACAGTGGCTTGCACCATATGGACTATACGGTGTGTGCATGTGTGTGTCCGTATGTGTGTTTGTTTGCATCCCATTATGGGCAGTAGTGCCACTCTCATACAGTACAGTGTATGCCACGACTCCCCATTAAGACCTGTCCTGGGACACTAAACCTCCACACACACACACACACACACACACACACATTGGTCTTCATGAAATGGCTTGCCATTTTGCACTTACCATCTCTTCCTCTTCCAAGCTTAGACATACTCTCTCTCTCACACACACACACACACACACACACACACACACACACACACACACACACACACACACACACACACACACACATAATTATACACATACACATGAATACATGCCTCCAACACACACAGTGCAGACACAACAAGAATCATGTTATGAATGAAGGAAAACACAAGGGATGGAGATAGAGGACTACACTGAATCACACACACGCATGCACACACACATATGTGCTAATGCCGCCCTCCTGCTGGCCTCTGTGGAATAGCCATGTCACAATCAAGAGGCTCCCTGGCCCTAATCTGCTTTTTAGGGGCCCGCCACAAACACTCATCTGCATAATCGGGACGACAAGTGTGGAGAGGGTGAAAGAGCAATGCAGGGAGGGAAGGGAGGGGAGGATAGAAAGAGGATGGATGAAGGAGGAAAGGGTAAAGGGAAGGAAGTTACAGACCTGAGGGAGAAAAGAGTCATGGCACCAGGATAGAAGAAGGGATAGAAAGAAACAAAACTTGAGAATGAAAAGGAGGGCGAGAGAAGGAAAAAACCCCAAAAATACAGCAAGGAGGAAAGAGGGCTAGAAGCAGGCTAGCTCAAGTTGGAGGAGGAAAACAGGACTGTTGCATGGTCCTGATGGAAAGAAGGCCAGACTGAGTCATAATGTGTGCATGCGAATAGAGGAGAATGAGGTGTGTCTCAGTTATTGGGTATGACAGTCACACCTGCCGCCCCACCTCACCCCTCACCTCTTCCCCCTCCTTTTGCTTCCCTCTCCCATCAGGAGTCATTAACTACCAACTGAAGGGGGGAGGCCATTTTAAATCCTCCCGTCCTACTTACTCTTTCCCCCACCCTCTGCCTCCTTCTTGTTTTAAATCAGACTTCCCATCTTTGTCCTGCTCACATGGTTCTTCTTTCATTTCTGTCTGACCTTGAGATAAACTCAGACTTTCTGCTAAACAAAATTTCATCTTGAGTGTTTGATTGCCTCGATGCTAAATATATTTTCAATATAGCAATTTGGCTGCTAACAGCCACATAGCCTTGATGTTCTTAATTTGTTGTTAATATAAAGCAACAATGGTTAGTGGTTATAGCATTTGGACACTAAAACCAGAAACCAAAGTTCTTATGAAGTTCCTTTACTGCCTTACAAGGTTTTCCTAAAGACCAAGAAACATGTAAAATGAAATGGTGTTTCTTAAAAAGGCAAAAATTTCCCACTTTATGTTTGATTTTGCTTGAAAAATAGTTTTGCCTAAAACTGACTCTTAAGTTCCCACATCATTTAAATGCTTTTTCTGCTGTCTTTTCCAAATGCAGATGTATTCATACAGCCCACCTTTTTCCATTTCTTCATTTTTCTTGCTCATTGCTCCACACTTTTTCTGTCTTTTGCATATGATATGAGTCACATGCCAAGGCAAGTCCAGTGTTAAAGCAAGCCGAGCAGAGCTTGGGTTCAGGACCCCAGCCGAGGCCCGCATGCAGAGTGGGGATAAACAGGCACATCCATGGACAGGTAATTGAAGGCCCTTTAAAATTCCCACAGAGGACCAATCATGGTTTTCATCTGGGGCTACGTAGGGCTGAGAGGGGCCAGCGGGGGCCTCTTAAATAGAGAAAAGTGACAAGAAGACATGAAGCAGCTCTGAGACTTCAGGCATAAATCTGCACATGGAAAGATTTTAAAGTAAAAGTCACCATAAATTCACCTTGAGAAGTTATGTCGCTAGATTTCAACAACACAAGGTTTGTTACCTCATGTCATTTTAAACAGTTTAATAATTACTATTTATGTTAATAATAATAATGATTATATATATATATTAAATATATATAAAATTGTAGGTTGTGTATCCTTCAGGTGTTAATGGGGTTATTGAAAATGTGTATATGTGCGTATGTGTGTATATACGTAGGTATGGATAGATAGAAACATATATGTGTATATATTAAAAAAATAAAATAAAATAAAATAAATTACACATAACATATAATGTAATTACAAGGAGGTATTTCTGTAGTCTATTGATACTAGATAGTGGAAAAGGGGTGGGATTAAATAAGCTTATGCTTCTTCCTGCTCCTTTTTGAACATGGACGTTATTTGGAGTTGTGGTTGCTCGTTTTCCTTTTGTTTGCTTTGTTCATTTGTCTCTTTTAATTCTATTTTTTTTTTAATACTTTTTCAACATGTTCAAAATAAAGATTCAATCAATCAATTATTACACAAACACTGGCCAGCAGATGGAACAGAGACAGACATTAGCTCTAGATGATAAGCCAGAGCACAAGAACTTAAATTTCTATTCACGAATGGTCTGATGCTTGGATGAGTGAGGTTTTTTTCCCACTTAAAACTAGCATGGTTGATTTCCTGCTTCAATATGTATCATAAATGCAAAATCAAGAGTCCATCATGACTGAGCCACATATTCTATGGTAATATTTGCTGCACAGCACTCGTAGACATGATGCATCCTTACAACTACATGCATATTGCATCACCTCGACATATGTTTTCAGGGAATATCTCTTTTATGCATTAATATATACTCTCTGGAGTGTTTGGTGTAACAGGGCATGATGAGTGATTTAAACACAATAAAACAATCAAAGGGAACCACATTAAAGTTCAGTGATGTTTCTGAGATAGACAACAATAGGGGTATCCTCACAAGGTAGAAGGGCTCAGGGTGAGGAGTGTCCTAAGAAATTGGCTTATGGCAGACCAAGTGTTGCTGATTTAATTCAGTGGCAGAAAACATACAATATTTGAAGATTCAAGGTCCCAAGAGGATGAATCCTATTGCCACCGGTAATCCTCTTATTTGTGGCTCAGAATTAAACCTCTGTCTTGATTAAAATAAAAATTTGTATCAAAAGTTTATCATATATGTAAACTTTGGTAACAATGTTTTTGTTTTTTGCTGTCAGCATCAGGTCACCATTTATCTAACACTTTGTGTCTATTCAATGATTTAGGGCCTTTCCCATTTGAAGTGCAAGCAATTCAGATCCCAGACCAACCCCCAAACTATGTTACAGACCAAAAACCCATGGGTAAAAGGAACATATAACATATTAGATTATTAGATTCCACCCAGCTGCTGTATTTGAAATAAGCTGTAAAAGATACTCAATCCAGTTAGCAGATGAAGGTACACTGGAGCACCAGCTAAGCCAAATTAGCTACAAATATCCCATCTGAACCTATGGCATGTCATTTAGGGAAATCGTGGCTCAAGAGTTGGGAGTTTGCCTTGTAATCGGAAGGTTGCCGGTTCGAGCCCCGGCTTGGACAGTCTCGGTCGTTGTGTCCTTGGGCAAGACACTTCACCCGTTGCCTACTGGTGGTGGTCAGAGGGCCCGGTGGCGCCAGTGTCCGGCAGCCTCGCCTCTGTCAGTGCGCCCCAGGGTGGCTGTGGCTACAATGTAGCTTACCATCACCAGTGTGTGAATGTGTGTGTGAATGGGTGGATGACTGGATATGTAAAGCGCTTTGGGGTCCTTAGGGACTAATAAAGCGCTATATAAATACAGGCCATTTTCCCTCATTCCTTTCCAATCTTACAAACCATCCACCATACCAACACAATTTCTATTACGATCATATCTTCTGCTATAATTACACATTTGTAAAGAGAATAGTTCAACTAGGCAAATAAATACACACTTGAATGTATAAGAAGTTCTGGTAACTCCTAATTTAGCTAATAATTAATTTAAAAAAACATATCACGAATGAGTACGTAATGCATTCGGGATCACTCCGCGCAATCACATTTCATACTGCAGGTGGAGTAAACAGTGACCTAAAGAAATTTTCAGACTGCCATTCTAACCCAACTTGTCACTGATGTGCCACGCAGAAGTGTCGCTTGACCGACATGGACCGTGCTCTCCTCCATGAGCCACAAACCCCTCCTCAACTACTCCTCCAGCTCCTCCCTCTGTGGAAAAAGTTGCATTACATATTGGTGAGGGATCGGTGAGTCAGTGTGCGCATGTGTATTTGTGTGTGTGGTGTGTTGCACAAGCTGGGAGTGAGGGGTGGCGTTGGGAGGGTGTTTCCCCAGCGGGACGCATTAACAAGCCCATCCAGTTAAATGTAGCCCCTGCATTACCTAATGTACCGGCCCTTCTCCAGCAGTGTAGGAGACAGCTGCATCCATTATTGATCAGATGGAGCTTCGCCTCTGAAGCTGGAAGCCTGGTGGAGAGAGAGAGATGGAGATGGAGAAAAAGGGGGGGCTATTGGGAGGAGGGTAGACAGGGAGAAGATTTGTTGTGAAAGGGAAATGACTCAAAGAGATGATTAGGATTTTGCTCTCATCCTGCTGCCTTTATCACTCTGTCTTACCACATCTTCTCACTCTCTGTCGTCCTCAGTCGCGTCTCCTTCCTACTCATCTTCACTTCCTCCCCTCTACTCTTTCACTTCCCATCCATCTGTCCATGCTTCTCTTTTCTTTTAGAGATGATTTGTAAGCATCAATCATATCTCGTGCTGCCTCTATCCCTGCTGACAGTGGCTTGGCATCAGTCGCATCATCATCCACATCATCCAGACCATGTTTTCTTGTAATCTCTCTATCTTTCGATCATTCAATCGTCCCTCGCTCCATCATCTATCCTTCCAACCCTCCCTGGCGAGATCGGCTGGGAGGAGAATTTGAATTTCACAGAGTTTATGGAGAGGGGGAGTTTGGGCTTCTTATTCCTCTCTCTTGGCGTATTCATTGTTTGTCTTTCAGTCTTCTGAATTTTTGTCTCTCTGGATTATTAAGTAGATGCTGTCATTCAAGCCAGGAGCTCAAAATAAGCATCCACCTAGATGTTTGGCTTTGCCATCAGCTGTATTTACAGCACAGTGGTATTCTGACCTCTGGGCAATTTGATTCATTATGTCTATCTTCATAACACCTGTCCTAGACTGAACTCATTTGGCCTGTAGGGTCACTCTTTTAAGTACAGTGCTGTATAGGGTTATATGCACTACATTAAAAAAAATACAATAAAAGCTTCAACAATACATCACATGTAAAGACCAATCCTGCACTGTTTTATCAATCTGGGAACTCACTGCCCATATTTCAGGGCTTCCAGTTTCGCCAAGACAGAAACCAGAAAGTGTCTGGTACCAAAAAATGTTGTCTTGCCTACAGTTTCTATTAATCTGGTTATGAAAATTAGCACTGCCTCAGTCACATGTAATCATCTGATGATGATTCAGTCCTTTCAAGTGATAGATGGAAACACCTGTCAGGAGCACAAAAACAGAGTCAGAGTCCATTTGGCCATTAGGTGCTAACAGTGTATTGGTATTTATTAACGTGTTTGCCAGCTTCATTGTCTATGTATAATATTGTAACTGTGTGTGTGTGTGTGTGTGTGTGTGTGTGTGTGTGTGTGTGTGTGTGTGTGTGTGTGTGTGTGTGTGTGTGTGTGTTTGTCTCTGCCTTTGTATGAACTAGAGTTGACCAGGGGGAAGGCTGAATTATTGATGGGAATTTCAGCGCAGAATCGTGAGACAGTTAGCTTTAATTTCCCATTTACTTAGAATAGTGAGAGACAACACTGTGCTACCTAATCAATACAACACAGTGTAGCAATACACACTATGACCTGCAGATGAGGACCGCTGCAAATGTACATACAGACACGATTCAGAATAAAAACATCCTCCACAACATGGAATTGCAGTACACACTACTTCTGTACGCGACACTGGCTGAATTTCTCACATAGAAAAACACAGCTTACTTCATTATTCATACTGGCTACTTGTTGGTTAATCCAGGCATTTGTGTTTTGTAATCAGGGTATTTTTCTTCCCAGATGAAAACACTGGGCAAATGTAAAACTTGTAAATGGACTAGTTCTTATATATTGCTTTGCTGCTCTACTTGAGCACTCAACGCCCTTTACACACCATGCCTCATCTATTCACACCCAGTCATACAAGCACTTTTTTCTACATGATACTTAGACATGCAGACAAAGAAGCCACAAATCAAACCACCAGCCTTCCAATTATTAGAAGACCTGCTCTTCCTCCTGAGCCACCACAAGTGTAAGGTACCTGTTACATAATGTCAATTAGACACAAAAAATTGTTTTCTGGTTATAGGTGTGCACATAGTGGCAAAGCAAAAGTCAAATACTCTGTCCTGAATTACTGTTTCTATCTAGCTTCTATCTATCTGCGTTATTCCCTTCTCACACAAGCTGTAGTAAGTGTGTGGATTCAGCTGATCTGTGGAAATGTATGGGTCGTCTGTACCAACAAAGGTGCAGAACCTTTGGGTGACAGAAGCTAAAATGATCAACCATCTGTTTCAGGCAAATGATGGGTTATGGTACTGCATTATAAAGGAAAATTCACATTCAGGTAGTTTTTTGTTAAGAGTAAACAATTATAGACTGAATTTCAGTGTATAAATCATTGCTGTTCCATGAAAATAAAGCTTTAATTCTTTTAAAACCCTCGCTCCCTCCACCTTCTCCTTCTTTCAATGTATTGATCTCGACCTGAAGTTGGACGATGATCGGAGCTGCTACGCCTCAAAGAACAATTAATTGTGCATGTGATCGATGTTCATCCAGAAATCAATGGACACTTGACTCTTCTCTCTGTCTGTTTGAATATATCAGGGTTTGTGTGTCCATGCTTGTGTACACCGGGTTAAAGGGGACATGAAAAGCTGCACATATAAAGGCTAATTTACACTATTGGGGGATTATGTTGAAAGTCTATAAAAAGAGGTGGGCATTTTTCCGTGTGACTCACCTACAATGAAAAATTCTAGGGTAACATGTTTTAGCTTCTTAAAATATGTTTGTTCAGCATGTGACTACAGCTGAAAATAAATGGTTCGTCAACAAACAGTTGTATGTAAGATATTTGCTTTTTATTGAAAAAATACATATATATTTTATTGAAATATTATCAATAAAATTGAGTGTTTTTTATGATCCAGTAAAGACCAAGGAATTTTTGGGTAAACAATTATTACATTCATACACTATATACTGCATGTAAATGAGTGTGTGAATAAACAAATGTGCCATGTATCCTGAAATGCTTTAATTACATGGCACAGCTGACAAATTCACAGATCGCCCTTTTGAGTATTTAATATAAAGCTCTGAAAAGTTGCTTTATTGCCACATAGTTTATAATTTACCAGTTTATATGAACAAGAAACTTCTTAAATCCAATGCAATCTGTCAAATCCTTACCTGAAGGTTTCAGTGTTCAGTTTTTAATGATCTCTTGTGATGTTTCTTCACTTCTTTGTTTTTTCTGTCCAGCCAAGTTGATTTTAGGAAACAGAAACCACGTGGGTCAAAGTAGAACACAAGTAAACTCATTCAACAACGTGCTCTTGCACAAAAAACAATTACTGAGATTAAGACAAGTGAAAATCAGACTTGCTGATATGGTTCGCCCGCTGTAGAAATTTTTTCAGGCCTGCTGCTTTTTTTTTTTTGCCCTCCACTTGTCCATTTTTCTCAAATGCAGACGAATCTGCTAAGTATTTTTATGCACAAACCCACAAAAAACAGACATATTCTTAGATGCAGTTGTGGGTACAAATACACCAACTCCATCTCTGTGCTGCTAGTCTCTCTTTGTTAGGAGGTAAAATCAATCATCCATCCTCGCGGATGAGACAGTTTGTAGAACCACAGAGCAACCTTGGAATTTTGTTTTCTCCATTAAAGCTTTGTTTTTTCTTCTGTTTTTGTGGTTTATATTTCAAAACTACTCGATGGATAAAGAAACTGTAAGGAAACAAAAAAACTAGACACCCAAATAAAGAACAATGTGAGGATTACAGATCTTCAGTGTGTCTTGAAAAAGTTTTTCCTAAATTAGTAAAAGTTTGAGTACAGCAAGAGCAACTCGGTAGGTCAGATTTAAAGACGTAACCACAATAATATTTAGAAAAGTAGTAGTAAACATGATGCAGACCTTTGTTTCCTTTGCAAAAGCCCAACATCCACGACACCTGCTGCTACGTACGGTAGTCTGCAGAAGTCTTGAGCCACCCTTCATTTTTTTGTTAGATTTTGCTAGACAATTGGGGAAAAAGGTCCAGTGATTTACTGAATCTTGTGTACACACACACACACACACACACACACACACACACACACACACACATAGATATACAGTATATAATCAAAAAAAGAGTTTGTACAAGACTGAAAGTCAGTATTTGGTATGACATTCTTTATTCTTCAGGAGCAACTTGTCTGTATTGACAACAATCCAAAAATTAAAATTTTGGAATTATCACTTCATCAGACCTGTTTCAGCTTATTTTCAATCCAGTTCTTGTGTGACGTTACGTAACTAAGTCTTTTCTGCCAGTTCAGCTTCCCTAACAATGGTTTCTTCACAGCCACCTTCGCACCGAGTCAACGTCTGAGGGTTCAGTGAAGAGCAGATGTGTGTGCGTGTGCTGGTCTATGTGCATGTTCTGGACCTGAGGAGTTTCCCGCCTTCAAGCTTGCACACCTGGTGGCAATCACACACCTGCAGTGGATCAGTCTTTACTGGGTTGTTCCCCTGAAAGCAGTTAGTGAAGCACTGTGCCGGTTCTTGTTTGCATTCATTGCAAAGTTATATCCACCATATATATATCCATGTATTCACTATATTCATGTCTGTCTCTGTGAGCAGGATTTGGAAATTGCAAGATGTCGAGTGGTGAACTGACTCTGGAGTGGATTCTGAAAAAGTGACAGTCTGGATGGAAGGAAGCCCTGTGGAGACTGCATCTTCCAGCTGCTTAGACCTTTTTGAACTGTGTTTTTGCTGTTCACTGTAAATAAATGCACTGTATTTACTGGGAGTCCTGCTTGCCTATAAATAGGTCACATTGACACTCTCAGGTTCTGTGTCAGGTCTTTAAATTTCAGATGCTGGTCATCTGCACATCTCACCATGCGGAGAGCATTTAAATATTACCGGATCATCTGGCTAATTGGTAGCAAGATATATAGATAAAATTAGTGCCTCAAGACTTAAGTGAAGAAAGAAGAAATGACTGAAAATAATTCAGAGCAAGTACAGTCCCTGAAACGTTGAAAATTTGTGATATTTTCTTATCCTTATGTAGGAAATCAAATCTTCTTGTTTTAAAATATGCAAACCAGCTTCATATCAATAGGATATTCCTTATATTTTGTACAGAGACATTTCATGTGAAGTTTTTAGTCCTGTAATGGAGGCAAGAGGAGATGAACAAGAAACTAAAACCTAGGAGAGAAATGGAAGAGGCTAGATGAGGAGGAGTGCAAGGCCACCCAGCTGAGTACCCTCATGAAAAAGTAAACGGGAAATCTTCACCCAGGATGGGGTGCTTTCCTCCTGCCACCCACCAGCATTGGAGTGTGGGAGGTTCGTAGAGCAGGGGTGCCCACTTTCCTGCCTTGCTAGACTGAGGCGAACCTCAACCGGCTCCAATGGGCCAAAGTCAGACTGAGAGGATGGATCGAGAGATAAATTTTTGATTTGGGAAGTGAAAAAATGATAAAAAATACATTATAAAAATACATGATAGCACTATAGAGCCTTGCTTTAAAAAACATGCTTTCAACAGATGAAATGAAATTTAAAAAAAATTCCAAGACTAATTTTTAACTAACCTCAATTTTCAAATTAGACACCTCAAAGCAAACACTGCAGTTAGATCTTGTTCCACAGTGCAAGTCTTCCCAAATGATATTTAACTTGGTCATTTGCACGCCGTGACATGAATACGCAACTAATTAATTAATTTCAGCTTTATTTGGGATGAGGATGATGATGGGAGGATGGATGATGGACCAAAAGATTAGTATAAGTGAGGGAAGATATATTAAGGAAAAAAAAAAGTTGAAGGATTAAGTTTAAAAAAGCAAAACAACTCATCCAGTGCATGGGAGATGTCCGTGGCCAGACGACATCAAGTGAAATATTAATGAAATGTAACATTTTTGCAGTGAGGTAATTTTTTTTTCCTCGTCTTGGTCATAGTGGTAGCAGGTGTGTTGTCACCTCCTGAAAAACTCACAAGATTTACACACACACACACATAGCACTTATATTGGTCTAGACAGGACTGAGTCAGACGTGCTGTGTGTGTGCGTGCTTATGGAGGCCATTTGCAGGTAGGAAAATGAACACGCTGGGGCACTCAGTGGGCAGCTGCAGCCTTTCAGTGTGAGAGATGCACCCTAAGCTGTCAGCAGAGCAGGAATGAAAAGTGTTTCTCTTTTTTGAAAAACAATGTGGTGACACTGAGAGGTAATTTCAATCATCTTAGATTTTAGAATGAACAATATTCCTCTTCTCTGCTTCACCATGCATTTTATTGATCACCAACCCATGTGCAAAAATCTTGACTGTGCAAATTAGCAACTATTACGATTGTGCACTTTTATTTTATTTATTAACTAAAGTATAACTAATCAGTTTTTTTATCTAGCAATTAACCTAACCTTAAATGCAAACTACCCAACTAGAATATCGACCTTGCTGAGAAGCTTTCAACTTACCCAACTACTCGCTCTCCAACCTTTTAATTCACAATAGTGTCATTAGTGTCCTTTATAAGAGGATGTTATCTCGCTGATGCTGTACCTGATATATCAAAGGAGACCTCAATCCCAGCACCAACTGGCACAACAGTAGTATTTGCCACCAGAGGACATGAAGGACAGCTATGTCACTAATAGTTCAAGACATGCCCATCAACATATGTCTGATGGCAGCCATAAGCAGTGGCCCTATAGTTTCAAATAACTCTTAGCTTGTTATATATTGTATAAAGGAGCTATATAAACTATTCTTAAGAGACTATAAAACCAGCTTTGATCAGTAACTTAATCAGAACTCACCACAACAGGCGACCAATGAGGTGCTTGACTCAGAGTCATTGTACTTTGCTCTTGCGTCTTCATAACTTACCCAGATCCCAGCAGTCCCTCAAACATTACCACTTTGTCCGAAGCTGATGCCAGAGACATGTACAAGGTGTGCTTTGCCGTCAGCAAGGCTGTTGATATCTAGCATTGCCGGGGGCAGTGCATTAATGTACCAACACCTACTTGGCTTATACAAAGCTTAGGATATGAATTTGACTTCTTGACTCCAGTTTGGTAATGCTGTCACTCCACTTTTCACACTGAAAGATTTTATTTTAGAGGCTACAGAGCTTCTTCTTCCATATCTGGTCTGGTGAAACCACCCAATGCACCCTAGACAAACACAATCTTTTTATTTTATTTGTACTTATTTGTACCCAAACGGTTCATGTTTGGGTCAAATGAATAAAATGCAGAAAAACAAAGGGTAGGGGGCAGATATAAATGGGATAGTGGCTTAGACGAAGTAATGAGGCTGCTGTTTGAGAGAAAGACTTGATCTAAAGAAAGAAAGAATAAAATGGTGGTGAGAGAGACAAAGAAAAGGAAGAGAGAGAAGGAGGACAAGGCCCACCACACTCAGCTACAGGAAAGACTGCAATTAATAATTTACATCATCTGTCACTGTGCGCTCCAGTGGACCACTCAACAAACAGGACCCATAATTTAAGGCTAAAACATACACACCCACTTACACGCATATATGATGCGAACACACACGCATGCACGCATACACAAAAAAAGAACGTATGCACAGATTTGCATTAAAATACACATGCGCAAATACACATACTTGCGTGCAAGAAGTTGCACACCCACACATCCGACACTGCAGCTCACCCATTCTTCTCCAGTCCTTCCTGCTGAACTTCTGGCTACAAGCAAAACAGCAGAGACCAAACGACAGCTCTGAAACCTTCTTCTCTCTTTCTGTGTTTCATATCCCCACCCAGACCTCTGTCTCTCTGAGTCAACATTCCAGGAAGTGTTCTCCTCACAGCCCTGCTGCCTTTTGTTTCTGTGGCGGCCATGTTAAATTTATGCAGTGTATGTCACCACTAGCTAGCACCCGACAGTAAATATTTGATATGTTTCCCATCGCTTACGGAAATTCCCCCAAGCATTGGATTAGACCTGTTTGGGGCAGACCCACTGCGTTAGCCACCATGTTATATTTACAACGTTTGTTTTGGAGAGTAAAAATCCAGTGAATACCCATGTGGAAAGTCACAATTGATCTGGTGGGTCTGCACCTAGTTATTCCGACAGAGGTATTTTGAATATTGTTTTCTAAGTCATGGGCTAGTTCTAGAGTCATAGATATAATAATACATTGTAATTCATTAATCTCAATTTGTCATTACTAAGATTTGTCCGATTGTCTGATAAATCCCAAACTGACAATTCTGTTTCTATTTACTTTTAAAACAACTTCACTTCTCTGTTACATGGACTCAAGTCTTGGCTGTGTTGATATGACTTCCCTGTTCTACCACATCTGCTGGGGTGTGGGGTTGTCATGATACAAGAATCATAAATCATAAACTTTATACATACTCTGTGCATATATTGAGTATTTCCCATTGTTAATAGACCTCCCTGCATTGAATCATACTTGTTATTGTGTGGATGCTTTAAGCATCCACACTCTTGAGTTCCTCTTGGGACTTCCGTACACTTTTTGGCACTTAACTACTTCCACAATTTTCAGCCGATTTTCACCGTTCAAATTTTAAAATATTCTGCTATTTCTGCTAATTCCTGCTATGTCTTTTGGTATTTTTCACTATTATACTTTTTAAAATATTAAGCTTAATTTGTCCCATTGAAATGAATGGGAAACTTCTGCAATTCTGCTAAAATTTGCTTGTTTCTGAAACTTAACTACTTCCTCATATTTTCACGTAGAACAACCATTCAAACTTTAAAATGTTCTCAAATTATTGGGCTATTCAGGTATGATTCAGCTTTTTCAAATCTTTTACCGTTTTACCTTTATGCCTCTTAAAGTTTTCAGTTGCAAAATTGTGATTTTTTACAAAATACATGCGTTGTCATGGTTGCTATGCACTTGGCTTCCAGTGTGCCACTGAAGGTTTTGCAGTCTTCTCTTCATGTCCGAACAACTTCTTGCTACTTGCTCAATCTTCACTCAACTTCCACAAATTATACATCAAAACATAGGTATTTTTGCTGGGTTTCCGAAAATGTCACTATCATTGTTGTGGTATTCATAGAACTTTCGCAAATCTCCTCAGACCAACACAATGTCGGAAAACTCTCCATATAAAGTCAATGGAGAGTTTGTTCAAAATCACCGCTGCATTTCTGTAATGAGAGGCATATTCGAATCGTCATATCTCCTTAACGAAGCAAAGTTAAGACATGAGGCTTGTCCCGGTATATCTTCAGACACTCGTGACGCTCACAATTCAAGAATTTCTTTCTCACGTATTGCCGTTCTGAAATGAGTTGGACTTGTTTGAGGGTAGGAAATTCGTCCGTCGCTCAGATTTCTTCAGATTTCAAACCCTGGAAATGAACCACTTTTTTCTCTCGTCATAACTTTTTGTTGGATTTCCACAGAGACCTGAAAATTTCCATGACTATTCACCAAAGCCTGCTGTCTCTTACGGTGAAAGAATGATATCGATACTCCAAATAGATTTCGAGTTACAAAGCGTTGTTTGAGGGCAAGTCAAGCCAGTTTTTGCTTCGCTCTACTCAGTTATGGTGCATTAGAAGTCAAATATCTTTAATAATTCACATTTTAATGATAAATTGCCAACACTGGAAGATTCCCCCATCTCTTCTGAACAAAACGGTGTAAGAATGACCGCTCTAGCCCCTACGGTTAGGAAATTATGGTCATTTGTTTGAGGGGAGTCGTCACTATGAGAAATAGGCTGTAATAATCCTGTGCCTCTCTGTGCTGCGTGTGTAAATAGATGCACCTGTTTTGGCGGGAAAAAGTACACAGGCTCTCTGATTGGTGGATTCAAATTCAGCAGCTCCCAGGCTGACCTAGAAACTTACTTCTCTCTCCCTGTGCATTTTTTTGCTGATTTTTTCATTTAACAAGTATATTTGAGGGACCCTCAGCATGTTCAGCATTTTTTCAGCTGTCCATTTTGCTTTTCCAATTTTTCTGTTTAACTTATTACTATTGTGCTAAATCATACTATTTCTGCTATTTTATAAGATTTGTGCAAAATATAGTATTTCTGCCAAATATAGTATTTCTGATTATTTATAGTTTTTCTACTAAATCATAGTACAGTATTTCTGCTTTTTATAGGATTTGTGCTAAAACATAGTATTTCTACTAAATGTAGTATTTATGCTTAATCATACTATTTCTGCTTTTCATAGAATTTGTGCCTAATATAGTATTTCTGCTAAATTACAGTATTTATGCTTTTTATACTATTTGTGCTAAAACATAGTATTTCTACTAAATGTATTTATGCTTAATCATACTATTTCTGCTTTTGATAGGATTTGTGCCTAATATAGTATTTCTGCTTTTTATAGGATTTTTGCTCAAACATAATATTTCTACTAAATGTAGTGTTTATGCTTAATCATACTATTTCTGCTTTTTATAGGATTTGTGCTTAATATAGTATTTCTGCTAAATTATAGTATTTCTGCTTTTTATAGTATTTGTGCTAAAACATAGTATTTCTACTAAATGTAGTATTTATGCTTAATCATAGTATTTCTATATATTTCTGCCAGGTCCCCAGGCAGCCAATCCTCTGTGAGGACTGAGCCATTCAAATTTTCAAATCAGGGCCTGCACGGCTTCCCAGCCAATCATATATGTGTCCTGAGGCATTCAAATTTGCATATTGGGGCCTTCATGGCTTCTAAGCCAGCCAATCATATCTGAGGGCTGAGGAATTCAAATCCACAAATCAGGGCCTGCACGGCTTCCCAGCCAGCCAATCATATATGTGGTCTGAGGCATTCAAATTTGCATATTGGGGAATTCGTGGCTTCTAAGTCAACAAGTCATCCATGTCATATATCTCTAAAAATTCATATTTTAATGATAAATTGTCAACACTTGAAGATTCCCCCATCTCTTCTGAACAAAACGGTGTAAGAATGACCGCTCTAGCCCCTACGGTTAGGAAATTATGGTCATTTGTTTGAGGGGAGTCGTCATTATGAGAAATAGACTGCAATCCGGTTGTTCAGTGATGACGCGATGAATCCTACTTCCGGGTCTAAAGTAGTCTGCGTTTAATATGGCATTTGTGTTGTTAACATGTTTAATGTTATGTATTTTCTTCTATTTGATCTCAAAAAGCTCCTAAAACAGTCAGCGATCACTGTTGACCTCCCTCGGCTTTTATTACCGCTAATCATTTATTTAAGCTCAGTTTTTAAAACCTTAGGATGTAACTACAGCCCAGCCCATGCAGCAGTATATGAATGACTAACCTCGTATTGTGGATGGATTATCTCAGTTGTTCTCCTGGCTGAAGTTTGGTCCGTTTACAGCATCCTGCCATGCAATTACATTTGTTCCTGACCACCGAGAACACTCACGGTAACTTTTATCAAGTGGAAAAAAAGTTAGCTTGTTTATATTATGCTAACATAGCTGTGTCGCTAGCGGTCACGTAGCACATCATTATATACCAGCTAGCCAAACTTCAGTAACCCTACAAACGTCACTGCTGTTTAGCTTTCTGTCTTCATTTATGTTGGAAGTGATAACAGAGCTGTACGTTTTAATTTGTTTCCAAAACCCCGCAGTCAGGACATGCTATATTGTATTTAGATAGAAGCTAGCGAGCTAACTCCCTGCTAACTTCTAACTCCGTTAAATGTCATAAATTCTGTTTTCATGGATGCCTGGATGTTAAACTCAATTGTTACACCTGGTAGAGCAGAACGCTGATCATTTTATTAAAGATGAAAGACTTTAGACAGTTTTTCAACTCACAGTAATGCCATAGTGATCGTTTGATATATGGACCTGCAGCGGAGTTTAGACCCAGACACGGCTAGTGACGTCAGACTGAACAACCGGATAATCCTGTGTCTCTCTGTGCTGCGTGTGTAAATAGATGCACCTGTTTTGGCGGGAAAAAGTGTACAGGCTCTCTGATTGGTGGATTCAAATTCAGCAGCTCCCAGGCTGACTGAGCTAGAAACTTACTTCTCTCTCCCTGTGTGTGTGTGTGTGTGTGTGTGTGTGTGTGTGTGTGTGTGTGTGTGTGTGACAGAGAGAGAGAGAGAGAGAGAGAGAAGGCCTTTTAATGGGATGATCTCATTCTAAGATTCAAATTCAATATATTTAGACTGGTTGACTGAATTGGATCTTGTGTGTGTGTCTCTCTGTGCATGTGTGTTTCCTTATGTGTACATATTTCTGATTGTGTGGCTGTTATATATTTTTTTTGCTGATTTTTTTCATTTTACAAGTATATTTGAGGGACCCTCAGCATGTTCAGCATTTCTTCAGCTGTCCATTTTGCTTTTCCAATTTTTCTGTTTAACTTATTACTATTGTGCTAAATCATACTATTTCTGCTATTTTATAAGATTTGTGCTTAATATACTATTTCTGCTTTTAATAGGATTTGTGCTTAATATACTATTTCTGCTTTTTATAGGATTTGTGCTTAATATAGTATTTCTGCTAAATGTAGTATTTATGCTTAATCATACTATTTCTATATATTTCTGCCAGGCAGCCAATCCTCTGTGCGGACTCAGACACATATCACATATCAGGGCCTGCACGGCTTCCCAGCCAGCCAATCATGTCTGAGGTCTTCCGTTTCCTCTCTCGTCATATCTCAGCGACGGTTGTACAAAGAGCAATGAAAATCGCAGTCAAAGTACACCAAAGTCCGCTGATTCACCCAGTACAAGAATTATGCCTCTAGTCCACCTAGTTTTTGAGTTACACAACGTTTTGTAACTCCAAAAAACGGCGTTTTTCGCCTCTCACCGGGATCTAATTCTGACTGCTCATCACCCTGTTTTTCAAAACGGCTCCTCTCTTTCCCAGTGGCGCAGTTGGTAATGACACGGGTCTGCAAGCCAAAGATCGTGGGTTTGATTCCACCTTGGTCAACATGTTTTTTTCCCTACAAATTAATACACTGTCACAGACCAGTAATTCATATTCATCATTTATTACAATTCTGCAAACTTTTATGATTTTACCAGCTTTTCTAATATGGACCTCACATTCTTAACACTCCATGGCACAAATACTCTTCCCTTTAGGCTCTGTGTATGTGTGTGTGTGTATCAATATTTCTCCCATTTTAAAGTATTACTCCTCCATAATTGTATTTCTGTTAAATCAAAGTACTTTTACTACATCTTAGTACTTCTGCTCAATCATAGTATTTCTGCTAAATCATTGTTATTATGCTATATTGTAGTATTTCTGCTCAATCATACTATTTCTACTATATTATATTTTTCTTTCTAAATATAGCATTTCTGCTATATAATTGTATTTCTGCTATGTTATAATATTTGTGCTAAACCAGAGTATTTGTGCTGTATCATAGTATTTCTGCCAAATTATAATATTTGTGCTAAAACATAGTCTTAATTTAAAATTACAATATTCATAGTTCATCACAGTGTCTCTGGTAAATCACAGTATTTCTGCTATGTTGTACTATTTTTCTAAATCATAGTGTTTCTGTAATGCTTAAGTATTTTTGTCTAAATATATTCTTTCTGTTATCTTATACTATTTCTCCTAAATTCTTGTATTTTTGAGAAGTTATGTTTCTGGTAAGTTACAATATTTCTGCTAAGTTCTGCTATGCTATTGTATTTCTGCCAAGTATTATGTTTCCTCTAAGATATTGCAGTTCTGCTAAGTTATTCCATTTTAGCAAAGTTCCTTTGCTTCTGCAAAGTTTTTACAATTTCTGCAACTTTTCAGCTTTTTCAGCTACTTTTTGCATACAGCTTCAGCTTTAAAGCATCCACACTGCATTTTCGCAGGAAATGCAAATTTTTCTAGTTAATCTCTGTCTCTCTTCCACAGCATGTCTTTTATCCCGTCTTCCTTCTCTCACCCCAACCAGTCACGGCAGATGGCCCCGTCCCTCCCTGAGCCTGGTTCTATCGGAGGTTTCTTCCTGTTAAAAGGGAGTTTTTCCTTCCCACTGTCGCCAAAGTGCTTGCTCATAGGGGGTCGTATGATTGTTGGGTTTTTCTCTGTATGCATTATTGTAGGGTCTACCTTACAATATAAAGTGCCTTGAGGCAGCTGTTGTGATTTGGCACTATAAATAAAATGTAATTACATTTAACTGATACAAATAGGAAAATACTCTGTTTTAAAATGGTTTTTGATACCACAGGGACAAAAAACGACAAAATTAATGGGCTTGTTTTATATATATATATATATATATATATATATATATATATTTAGATTTAACCACCTTTGCCAACATGTGGGATGTAGAGATTCTGGAGTAAGAAAAAGCTTTTTATAACTCATTTAGTACATTAGCAAGGAAAGCTGTGACGATGATGGAGAGGGGACAGCCATGTTCAGGCTCAGCAGCACTTTCCGATTAGCATCTGTAAGAATGGCTGAATGTAATAGAATTAACCAGCTGCTTTGCCCATACTCCACTTTCGTTTTTCAGTCATATTTTGTTCGCCCTTTGGATATTGACAGTTAACCATGTCGCAAACTGATATCTAAAAAAAACAGGAAGTAGGCTGATGTATCTGGACTTACAAGCAACAGTTTTTTCATCATTCTTTCTCCATCTCAGCAGATATTTTACCAACAAAAGGACAGCATTTAAAAAAAAAAAAAAAATATATATATATATATATATATATATATATATATATATATATATTAGGGGTGCAACGATACACAAAATTCACGGTTCGGTTCGGTTCGATACTTTGGTGTCATGATTCGATATTTTTTCGATACAAAAAAAATGTTCATGCCTTTTTAATTTGTCATTTATTAAAATTATAAATATATATTTTAACTCAAAAGTACAGTTTTTAAATTTAACCCTAACCCTTGTGCGTGTTTTTTATTTTGACAGCGAATGCGCACCTGCGGACCACTTATGTGCAGCCCTGGTTATTTAGCTCGTCATATTGCAGCCACAGAAATTCTTTTGTCCATGAAACCATAAAGCTGCACTTTCTTTTTGCCTTATAGTCTGATTTGTCATAACTTCTCCGTTTTGTGGTAAGCTTTTCTTTGGCTGTCACTTCTTCACCCTGACCTGTCTTATTTGGCTCAGCAGAACTAAAATATATATCTGTCTGTGAAGGTCATCGTAGTCAAATATAAATCCTGCTGCTTTTACACATGCACTCACATAAGCTCAGCGATTCTCTGCGCGATCAACCTCTCACATGTTTAAGCTTGCTGCGGGAGATTTCACTTGTCATGTTTGCATAGTAAGCTAACGATTAATAAGACGATGTCAGAGGAATTGGTGCACAAATTATCATCACTCACAGATCAGTGCTGTCATTGCAAAGTGAAAGCAAAAAACAAGCGCAAATTCAAACGCGATTTCAATATGTCACATATTGACAGTGGCTCACCGATGCCAATGACATAATTACCCAGCTACATTTCTGAAAGAATGCAAAAGCATTGACATATATTTTTCCTTCCTACAATAGCCCGACGGGCAGGGCAGAGATAGATTTTGGTAGCCCGACTGAAAAGATCGCTAGCCCCGGGATGTCGGGCTAGCGATATTGCGAGCCCTGTATCTGATTGAGGAATCACTCATCTTTGAAAAAGAGAGTTTATTACAGAGAAATGTCTCTTTCCAAAATAAAAGCTATACTATCCGCTTCTTCTGGGCTATATTCTTAGCAGCATATTAAACATATAAGGAGAATCATGTGCTAACAGCTGTCTAAATGACTCGGCTAAAGTTAGTAGCATGCTTGCTTGTTTTTTTTCTGCTTCCACTTGTCTTTGCACTAGGATGATGTCGGCGTAAATGTGCAGTCATATTCGTTGTGTTCTCACTAGTGCTTTCAGGTTAATCTCGTTGAAATGACCTTAAAGCCACAACACGGCAAATCTCCGTTAATGAGCTACCGTCGATCGCCCCGTGCATGGGGCTAGACGGCCAACACGTTAACGAGCTAACTGCGCTAACACACTAGCTCCCACCCATGTAATTGAGCATTGCATGGCACATCCAACATACTGTTTTACTTTAGTGCATGACTCGCTTACCTTCAGGGTCATACGTCACATGAAAACCAAAATAATTCCAAACGCCAGATCTGAATGAGGGTGCGGGAGGTCCATGTTGCAAGGAGAGCTCAACTTCTGTCTCGCTAGCTTGCCCTGCGCTCTTCCTTCTGACGATGCTGTCTGTGTTGAGCGCTCAGTGAATCTGCGTTCGGCTACTCCGCCTAGGCTGCACTGTCGAGCCTAGGCGGAGTAGTCGAACGCAGATTCACTGAGCGCTCAACACAGACAGCATCGTCAGAAGGAAAGTTGATAAAAGAAATTAAAAATTTTGTATTGTTCGATACATATGCGTACCGAACCGAAAGCACTGTATCGAACGGTTCAATATCGATACGAATATCGTTGCACCCCTAATATATATATATATATATATATATATATATATATATATCAATATGCGACTCATCAAATGCTTTTCTTTTTAAAAATGCAGAAACATAAAACAGGGAACAACAGTAGAAGAAAATAGTAGAATAAAAAAAAAAAAAGAGGAATCAGACTTTTAAAATATACATAACGACTGTTGGCTTGAGAAACCACTTGAGTCTAACACTAAATTTCATCATGTTAAATGACATCATCTAAATGACATCATGTGTGGTAAAAAACAGGCTCATAGCTAAAAGAAGGGAACTGGTGTCAGAGGCTGAGAAGTGATTTCTCAGGCTGTAGTCATACTCTGAATAGTTTATGAACAGCTTGGCAGATAGAGTCAAACTGTCTGTTCGGTGGTTTTTACAGCAGGGAGAAGAGATGTGAAAGAGGCGTTTGGGCAACAGATTCTGTGGTAAAAGAAGACAAAAGTTGTGAGTACATACAATGTGAATATATTAGAACTTGCCACTACATTTTATCTCCAGCATCACACCCACAGAAACTAATTGTTTAACATTTTTGCAATCAGACATTGAGGTATTCTCTTATCCAGTGTCTTGTATATAACCTAAACAAACATTAATCATAGCATTGCAATCCTACTTTTCCAACGGTAAGTAGTGACTTCTCAAACAAAGGTTAGGATTAAGATACCAAATACTTGATTTATACCATAGGAAATTAAACATGTACATAAATAAATACTGCGTTATACTTATTCCACAAGAAAAAGTTTAAGATTTTGGGTCTTTTGACTCTTGAAGAAACTGGAACACAAAAATTAGAAAATACACAAATACATAAATCAAAAATCTGCAAATGTGCAAATGTGCAGGAGGCAGACGGAGATGGAACCAGGACAGCTGCACAATTCACAGCTCCCAGGAGCACAGAAGACCTGAGGCCCCACATCGCTGTGACATCTGTGGGTCCATTCAAGCAGGAGAAGGAGGGAGGCCCCAGATGTGGTACAGTGGGGTACAGTGACCAAGGCCTCAGTCACACAGGCCTAGAGACATGTCAGTGACCCACTGGCAATAATTGGTCGCTCTGGTAAAATGTGCATTCCCCAACCAATCAGTGAGTAGTAGCTAAAGGTTACTGGCTAACTGGTGAAACCAGTCTCAAAGAGGGTGCTGCACCAAAAACCTACTTGTGATTGGTCTGGTTGCTAGCAGACTGCTGTAGTTGCCTGTAGTTCACATGCAGGAAGACACTTCTTGGACTGCCTTACTGCTGTGGATCAACATATTTAAAAAAGGCACAACTTTAACTTTGATTATTCATAGTTTCTGGTTTGCATTAGAGAACAATATGATCAAATCCTTAGCTGAGCTGTCATCTGCTGTACAAACTATGGGAGACCGTGGCAGGCCTGCTTACAACCAAAGCAACTGCAGGAGAGTTTTGGTGAGGTGCCTTTTTCATGCTACAGACTCCTAACAATCTCTAGAAACTATGCACAACCTGGTTGCACATTATACACTTTTCTGTAAGGAGCAGTGGTTACCAGTGGGCTCAAGGTGCATGGAGGGAGCTCGAACTGTTGGTTGCCAGATAGCTGTTAATTGGTCTCTAGAGTTGTTATTAAATGACAGCTTCTGTATTTCCATCTAATATGTAGCAGCTGTAAGAAAGTTGACATGTAGAGTTTGCTGTTGGAAATAAAAATAAAAAAGTTTTACAGATGTTGCTTGGCAGCAACAATACTTCCCGGTTAGTCTTCCCTTTTAAGATGATCTGACAAGGGGAAGTTGAGTCTGTGATAGAGCTCATTTGATGTTAAGAACACAACCTTCCTCACAGCAGTTCCCACCTCACATCCTCCGTCTCCCTGCTACGTATCTGGTGTGGTCTTGATTTAAATGTTTCCAGGATCAAAAGATAAGAAGAATTAAAGAGCAATGGAATCAGTGAGTGTGAGCTGTCATACAACACAGCAGCACAGTCGAGACTTTCATAGCCTCAGGTCAAACACACAATTCAAGAATGCCTGTAGCGCAAACAAGCAGCATCAAAGGCTTCTCTCATAATGTTGTGTTTGCAGTATCTTTCATAGTATTGTTTTTCTTATTATTATTATGAGTGTACATATTAGATTCATATAGCAGTATGCATCAGTTCCCATCTTTCACTACAGAATAAATGCCATTATTGTTTTGATTTATAAATGTAATCCAAGCAGGGAAACAGCACTCAATCATCTCTACCATGACATAAACTATAAAGTTGTGATTATTTGAGCGTGCACGGAGGGAGCATAAAACATTTTGGGGGCAAGTCTAAAATATTTTCCATCATTTTCATACATTTAGTTTTTCTATTTAAATCCATTGTTGCCATTGAAACTGCAGTTATGACACTCACCCCACTCAGCTGATTAGAGATTGTGTCTTGCTGTTCTTAAGTAGCTCTCTCTAAGTGACATGAAGAAGGCTGCTAGGAAGCAAGATTTACATTTCGAGTGCAGTATCAGTTGGAAGCTAGCTGGTGAAGATGGCAGGGGATTTAGCTGAGTTTATCAATGATTTGATGGGGACAAAAATAACCTAATCTGTTTCTGCAAGGCGTGTAAAGTATAATATTGTATAATAATATTGATCGCAACGCAGTCCTTTGCAAACGTCTTTACTGTCACTTTTATGTTTTAGGACCAGATGTAGCAAACAGGGCATTGACAGCATGTGAGCACAATCCCTAAATAGCCCTGATAGGTGTGGTTAATTTTGCAGGTGATTTACAAAAGATGTGCTGTTTTCTAAACACAGGTGAAGTCAGTTTCCTTAAATATAACATGCCTAACCTGCCAAGAGCCGCCCAATCTACTGTGGATTCCAATGTAGGACTGTAAACCGAGCGACAATATTTTGACATCATGTTGTGTAGCGTTCTTATAACTTACCTTTTTACATTCTGTCAAGCAATAAAAACAAACAAATGCCCGATTATCAACATTTTATTTCTATAGTCTGGTGGTATATACAGTACTGCCATTATTTTTCTATGCCGGTATTTTTATTAAAAGAAAAAAAAGATTTTCATATTTCTCATGTACTGTCAAAGTGCATGCAGCTAACTTTGTGTGGTTCCATCACTGATTACAGTCATGTGTTGAGCACAGCTCATGAAATCACTGTGAAACTCTTGTGCCCTGTCCATGTTTAATTTGAGAATAATACAATGCAAAAATGTGTTTTTAAAGTTTTTTAAGGTAAATGCATTGATCAGACTGAAGACCATCCAAAGCCTGGTGATTTTCAGGATGATTTTAGGGTCCAAAGACAACATGGTCATTCCTCTGTTCTTCAGCCATTTCACCATGAACCCCTTTGTTCAGGAACATGACATTTTTTCAGTTTGGGGATTCCAGGTCATCTCTGAGGTCATTGAGCAAACTTAGAATTAGGTGGCGTTTTTAATCACATCTTTGTCTCTAATTCCAAATAATTTGACACACGTGGAGAGATGACTCACTCTTCTGGCACGAGCTCTTACATTTCTGCACACAGTAATTTCTGCCACTACGTATGCTCAAAAATATGATTGATTTAAATAATCCCCTCCCTATCTTTTGTGCCTTGATAAAGGAACATGCAGAATTGCATATGCAAGAGGATCAGTTGCAAAAGTCTTACTTCCCACCTCTTGTCAGCGCAGTCTTGTCAGAGTGACAGTACTATTTTTTATGCCAAAACCCAGTTTGTGTCGGTGCTTCACATTAGCAAATCTGTCCCTTATTCAATAATATTCAAAATGTAATAAATAAAGTAATTAAAAATAATAAAATTACCACCATATATTGTTTCACAAAAGTCATATTTATGTCTTTTATGATATTTGAGACTTAAAACTGTATTTGAAGAGCAAAGTTTTGGCTCAGGTGTTACACTCCATCATCCCATTCGGATGTATTTACTATAATCTGGAGATCGGTGCAGTGGTGAGTGACTGACAAGTTTCTTCCTGTGAACATGCAGGAGATGGAATCACACATTCGAGAACAGATGAGGTGTGAAATTGAAATGTTTTGGGTTTGCGAGCGTCACTGACCTTGCCTTTGAACACGATCGCTCTCAAAAGCCTTGTTCAAAATTAAAATATGCATTTCAATTTCTGAATATTCTAATGATACATGAAGGCCACATTGCCCTCTATGTGGGAAGAAAAAAGCCTTTCACATTTTTCCCGTTTTGCAATCTGTGCTTAACTTTCAATTCAGTATGTTTTTATTCTTGCTGTCTAAAGAAATGAACAAGACTTCAAGTTTCCAGAATATGTATAATTTGTAAGCAAAGGGTTAAATTTTCCAGTTCTATTGATAAGTCATATGTAGCAGGCTTGGAAGAAACACATCTGCTAAAATGTAATCTCTAAAGGTATTCATATCATTTTTTTTTAATTATTTGTATCTTCATTTGCAGATAGTGACATAAAAGTTCTTTTACTGTCCAATTCTGCATTAAAAGTACCGTTACCTTACATCTGTGTATTATGTTCACATCAATAGCAGTGCTATATAGAAACTTAGGCTAAATATTTATGTTAGTTTCTTCAAAGTGGTTTTCTTTCATGTTACTGTTATGGTCGATTTCTTCCATTGCAGTACCCACACTCCTCTCCCTCTGGGCAAGTATGTGTTGGTTTTTCTCTTTTCTTTAAATGCACAACTTTGTTGAGTAAGTCTTCAACTGAAGTCACACTTTACTAGAACATAACTTTAGAAACACATATTGGCTCACAGCAAGAAGATTTGGGGTTTGAGCCTCCTGATGGGAACACTACGATGGAAGTGTAACACAGCCAGGGTTTCTTTGCGTTACCTGGCTTGACAAAACCAACAACCCCAGTCGGAGAGAATGGGTATCACAATGGTGGTTATCAACTTTCTCTGTTAAGCTGGGCTTGTATGCACACACATAAAAAGGGTATGTTTCATCATGTGACACTTCTTCCACACAAAATGATCCCTACGAGTGCCACCTAATCCAGTTAGAGATGTTATCAAATTATGATAAAATGGTAATAAAAGAAAACATAGACAAATACTTTCTTGATCTCACAAGGGCAATTGTTGTGTTACAGTAACATGACTATGAGTAAAAATACTACAGTCCACAATACACGATAAATAAACAATACAAATGTGTCACAGATGCCTGGTAAAGGCCTTATATTAGTTAGTTAACAGTAAAAGACTGACACTGTGGGAGAGAGAAAACCTATTAATAATTAATATGTACACTAACTATAAATCTAAGAAAAACATCTGCATGCAGGTATTTTACAAAGAGAATTTTTTTAAAAAGTACTATACACTGTTGAAAATATCACAGCTGCAGTTTTGGAGATGTTCTGAGCCAGTCATCTAGCCAACACAATTTGGTCATTGTCAAACTCACTCAAATTTTGATGGTTACCCATTTTTCCTGCTCTTAGAGCCCCTTTTCCATTAGTACCTACACAGAGCGACTTGACACAGTCCGCCACTGTTTTCAGGGGTTTCCATTAGCACCTGCGCGGTCGGGGTTCCAAGAGATCCGAGCAGGTACTAAAATGTGTCACCATCAGACTGCATGCCACCCATTGGCTGGTCGGTAGCGCTACTTGATGAGTCATGACTGCATCTCATTCAAGAAAATCAAAACCGCCATTTTTGAAACCTGGCAACGCGGAAAACGGCTACAAAAAGCAACGCAGTGTTCCCCGAGAATGACGAAAAGCCACAGACCGAGCAGCAAGTACTTCGACAGCCACTTTTGTTGTTAGCTGTGTCCCAAAACGTAGGCTGCATCCTTCGGAGGACCCGGCCTTCACGGTCTACGTGGGCTGGGTCCTTCTAAGACCAAGAAGGCCGCAAGTGCCGGAAGTAATAAGAGTAATTTTAAAACTTAGTAGCTGCCGCCATTGTTGGAAACTGAAATTGGCTGGGCCGCGCTATGAATTCTGGGATATGGTGGGCCACGAAGGCCATCCTTCAAATGCGGCCTCCGAAGGATGCGGCCTACGTTTTGGGACACAGCTGTTGTTGTGTTCATGACACATATTAATTACATCGCGGGACACTCGGACGTGTTGCTATGACAACAACCACATACATCAGAAGGTACTAAATTGTAATGGATTGGCACTAATGGAAAAGGGGCTTAACATATCAGCTTTGAGGACAAAATGTTTACTTCCTTCTTAATGTAACTCACCCACTAACAGATAGAATGATGAAAAGGTAATCAGTACTATTTACTTCACCCGTCAGTAGTCATTTTATGCCTGATGGGTGTCGTTTTTAATATAATAGTTGTAACTCTTTAAACAGTACTGTTATTAAGCCCCTTGGAATAAAACTTAAAGTCTGCACTACAACAAGATTTGATTGTTTCATTTAAAATCCGCTGCACTGGTGTACAAAGACAAATATAAATTCTATACAATTTTTTTTGTATGGACCTGACTACAACAGGTGTGCCATGCTCACCTGTCATCAGACCCATACTCATGAGCCTGACAACCATGCAGCTGCACCAACTGTTTTTAACAAAATAAATTCTTGTTTAGGTTTGGTATATGAATATGTGTGTGTTTCTTTGTGTGTGTGTGTAGTCGGTTTAAGATGAAACAGAAATAGAGATGAGATATGAAAATGACTTCTGTCAGTTTGCAAACAAGAACATAAACAAGTAACTACAAAATTCTCCTCTTATGTGACTCATATTAGTGACCTTCTCTGTTACTTGCTGGAAATTCCTGTGAACCAACGGCTGTATGATGGTCATGCTGATGTGAATCTCAGATCATGTGAAAAATAACAAAAGCACAAAATGCCCTTTCTTTACCTTCTTTGTGTTATTTTCTAGAAACATTCATTTGTAACTTGAGCTGCCAAAAATAAGAACTGTGGTTTTAATAGGATTTTAAAAAGGCTTTTGAGGGAACAATGATTAATCATAATATAATATAGCTCCGTGCATATAAATGTATAAGCCTAATAGCAAATACTTGAACACGGTCAGTGTTTGAGTTTTCATTTTTGTGTTGCAGTAAGTCAAAACAAAGCAGCGCACTGGTGCACTAATGCTTCTGAAGGCTATAGAAATCAGCTGCACACATGAACAAACACATCATAACCCCCAACACGTATCTGCAGTCTTTAAATACACAAACCACTCTAACACACTTACTGTGTAAGAAGCCCCCCAGACTGTGTGTCCTGCTGCTGGTTGGACCTCCAGGCCTCATCAATATTGTAAACTGGTACTTAGCAGACAAAAGACAGCAAAGACCAGAGGAGAGGACACCTGGGGCAGAGAGAGAGAGCAGCGAGGAGGTGAGAAGAAAGTGGCAAAGATCTGGTGTGTGGGAACCTGTTTATTCCTCTATCAGACTGTGCATGTGTGCAGGTCTGTTTGGATGGATGGGTGTCTGCAGGTCTAAATATAGTGGATCTCACAGACTAGTATGCTCTTTTGCATTTCCTTAACTTTGGAGTTGACTTGCAAATTCTAAATAAAAACAGGAAGTATGATATTTAGCTCTTTAAAATTCTACATTTAATTTAAACCAGTGCAAAGAACACAGATTAAGAATGGGATTGTCTTAGGTAAAATAAGAAGGGACAGGGGGCACGTATGTAAAAGACCGGCCAGGCAAATTTAACAATTTAGGATTAATATTTCTCACAGTAAAATTAAATATCTAATCTTATTCACTGATCCTGATAAATCACTGTACACAAACACACAAGGTTGAAAACCCATATTGAAAGGAAGTTACTGCTGGGCCCTAAAATAGCACAGCTCATAAATAGTGGAAGTCCTGGGCTTCCCATGAAAACCCATGTCAGTGAATATGTTTACAGTAAATGGACTGGTTCCTGTATAGTGATTTTCTACTCGAGCACTCAAAGCACTTTATATTCACCCATTCATACAAGTGTTGTTTTCTTCATCAAACTGTTTTCTATCTAACATTCACACACATTCATACTCAGGTGAGCATATGGGAGAGCAACTTGGGACTCAGTATCTTGGCCAAGGATCTACCAACTTTCTGATTAGTAGATAACCACCCCCTTCTTCACTGCATCCACAAGTCAAATTCTACCAACCAAAGCAAAAAAGGTGAGCCCCCTGAAGTGGATGGAGGCAAAGTGAAAACAGTTCTGTGGTCTGACCAATCAGAAGACATGTTTCTGGAAATCGTGAACAACACACTTTGGAGTTTAAAAAAGAGAGGGCTTTGTCTGATTGTTATCGGCACAGTTCAAAAGCCAGCATGTGTGGTAGTGTAGGTGTTCATTAGTGCATTGCATGCTGAAACATATATACAGGTTTTGGAGCAACATGTGCTTCCATCCAAGTGGTGTTTTTTATTTTTTTATACGGACAATCTCTCTTAATTTTACAAACAGAAACAAAACCAATGGGTCTAATCCAGCAGCATGGTGCTAAAAGGGTCTGTCTGCAGTCTAGACCTTAAACTGTTCACTGCAATCCTAATCCAATTCAACTGAAATCCTATATTAAGCAAGGATGATAGAAAAAAATAGATACTGAACCACAGCAAGTGGGCTCATCGGTTTTCAGATGTTTAGAGTTCCAACTTGTTTTAAAGCTGGACTGTTCATAGCACAAAGCTAGTTTTAAATGATAAACTGTATGCCGTCAGTGCTCCCCTTGAACAGGTCTCTAAAGCCAGGCTGCTGTAGTGGAACTGCTCAGTATCCACCAAGTGCATGCCACGATTCTACTGGGAAGCCCTGCGGTGAGAGAGTGTGTGTGGATCTGAATCAAAAGCTAAGATTCAAAGCTTAGAAAAAGAGTCCATGCTCAGTAGGCCAATCTTGAAAGATCCAAGATGGCCTCACTGAATAACAGACAAACATGTGAAAGGATATGTTTGTGTGTCCTTCTCCCAAACCCTGCCACTCAGCCTGTATGTCCGCAGCATCGGCTCGGTTAACAAAATCAATAAGCTTGCGTGTGTGTGAACGTGTCGTGAGAAGTGTATGAGTGTGTGAAGAGGGGGTGACAGGGGAGGAGAGTGTATCTGTGAGCGCAGGTGAGAGAGAGTCGCTCCCAAGGCGGGACGTCCCTTTTCCTCACATCAATTATTGAGGCGTCAGGACACACTGAGAGCTCCGAGGGAGGGTCAGAGGTCAGGAGACCAGAACTCCAACGGGCTTGCAGCGGCCTTGGTGTCCCTCACACACACACACACACACACACACACACACACACACACACACACACACACACACACAGGACAACATGCAGACTAAATATACTGTGAACTCTGGAGACCACCTTATAAAAAAATCTTGGAAGGGTAGCAGATTTTTCACCATCAGTCAGCAAAGTGTTGATTTAATTTCATTTAATCCACAAAGTAAAAACATTTTTCAGCAAAACAGATGCTCCTCCAAAAAATATGGTTAAATGCACTCAACAGCTTTTCACTGAAATCATTTGGTGGCCATCTTGGAACTCAACGTCTGATTTTCTTAACACATTCATGCTTCTCGTTCAGATATTTATGTATGTCTAGACATACAAGCATGCAAACCGACACTCATGAAACGGGCAACTGCAAGCAGACGTGCACAAACATGCACGGCCCTGATGACAACGACATTACCCATATGTTGAGTGTTGATTGGTTGATAAGTCCACTCAAACAGGAAGCAACACAAAGCGGGAGAAGAATAAAAACAATCATCAAAGATTAAAAATAAAAGCATGCACAACAAGGCGAAGCTGTGTCACTTCTCTTTAGGCTACAAAATGATGGCTGCTTCTGTGCTGTTCTCATGCATTAGCAGGGCGGATGTTGCGTATCTGAAGTTGTCTTCTCACAATCCACAGAGAGCACCATTCACTCACTGATCAGAAATAACCGTCGAATCAGGAACAAAGCTGTCGTGATGTAGTTTAACTGCATTGGTCACTCTGAGAGGCACAGCGCCATATATCTGCTCCTTTAAAGTAGCACTGGAGTCGCTGCAGACTATTGCAAATCCCTGTTTCTGGATCCCTGACTAAAATATTAACTGAGCAACGCTGCAGATATGTATCTCTGAGGGTTTTTGAAGGCTTCATACCCCAAGACAAGATTGTCACCCACTTCCCCCATCTCCATCACTCCTTTAAGATTTTGACATTGGAGTTAGTCCACAATGAGATTTCTATTCTGTCTTCATCTTATTCCCCCACACACCTGCTCTTCTTCATTTTAGGGGGCTATTTTAGCCTAAGATCACCGAGATACCCCTCTCTTACCCACTTTGCCATCACAACCGCTCCCCCTCTACCACCGCTGGCTGCATTAAAGGCAGGGATGGCTGATGCATGTAACGTTAAAGGGGCGGGCGGCCCAGCAGCGCCTGCCTGTGTCTGGGCCGGGGCCCGGCTCATGAAATATTGACGGCCGAGTGTCCCTTCCAGGAGCTGGCTCGCTCGGTCTTGGGAGGAGGAGGAGCAGGAGGGCCACATTAATATTTCAGACTGCAATCTCCTGCTTGACAAACTCTCCCACGTGATTGGGTAAAAAGCCGCTCGCATTGCCTAGCAAGCACCAGCTCGCTTTCCCCCTCTCTTCGCCCCTTCCCTTTAGTCTCTCTCGTCCTCTCTCTTGCTGTGTTCCAGGCTCACTCATCCATTGTTTGCTGCCTCACGCTCCTTCCTCTCACTTCACTCCTCTTGCTTTTTACCCAAATTCGATTCCTGAGTCTGGGTAATTTGTGGTGGAGCGCCGATGCCGAGGAATGGGGTGGTGGCAGCGCGAGAGTGGTGTGTGTGTGTAGAGGTAATTAATTACGGCCAGTGATTTTTGGCCGGCCCCAGTAGTTGTGGCCCCCCACACTCAGCTGGCCGCTGCCTCCAGGGGCTCTGCCGGTGGGTCCCACCGAATGAAGTGGCATCCATTTTTTATGAAGAGCAGGTTATCCTATTTAGTCAGATTAAAACAGGCGAAGGAGGAGGAGGTGGTGGTGGAGGGGAGAGAGGCCAGATCCAAGGAGAAGAGAGCAAGCCAGAAAATAGAAGCTTCCTCTCATCCCTCTTCCTCCCATTTACCCCTCTTCCTCTCCTTCCTCCCCCCTTTCTGTCTTCTTTACTTTACTCTTAAGCTTCTCAAAAAACCATCCCCCTTCCCATCAACTCCATCTCACCCACCACCTATCCATTAACCTGGTTATGGGTGCAGAGTGCTTTGCTGACCCTTTGCCAGGTGTGGCATGATGCTGTTTCCTTTGACTTTCATCTCTTCCCTGTCTCATACATCTTTTGCATATTGTTTCATAATATACTGTAATTCTTCTCTCTTTTTGTTCTCTCTGTCTTGCTCACTCCATCAGTGTCATATTTATTTTTTAATTGTTTAGGATTTTTTGGGTACTCTGCATGTCAGGCTTTAACGGTGTCATTCCTGTTTTCCCGTCTGGTTCAACAACAAAGAACCTTGACATTGTTTTTATCTTTTTATGCATTTTTTTTTAATGAGGAAACACAAATGTGAGTGAAATTTACAGCTGAGAAAATGAAATTCTGCCATAAATAATTTATGGGGAAGAAGATTTTTCTGCCACCACTTTCACAGTGGATGAATCTTTGGCTTCACCCACTTAGTTGTCTTCAACCAATGAGATTTGGTCTGCCTTGGCAGCTCCAGATTACAACTTTCTGTCTTTATAACATTGGCGTCTTCCCTTAGCTGCTTATTTTCAAACGCCGCGTCATCCTTGAAAAAGACAAATCGAAACAGGGTTGCTGAGAGTACATTCAACATTTATTAGCATACACAGCATGTACTATACAAACTTCTTGAAGTTTCACAATAGCCACCATTTTTCCTACACTAGGCTCATGCTGCAAACTGAATGAGGCTAAATGAGGCTCATTCATGTTTCATGTTTCAGCTGCTGGGATAGCTTACCCTCCTCTGGGCAGTGAAAGTGCGAGGGAGATAATATATATGTGAAGAAGATACTCCTTCACAACCAGAAGATAACTCACCCAGCTCCCACTGGCTGCTAGGTAATGTAGACACCACCTCAAAAGCTTTTTTTTAAAAAAGCTGGATGAATTAATAACACTTGCGCTTATGTCATTTCCTAAAACATTTAGGTGATCAACCTCAAAGAGCATGAATCAGAAAGCCGTGGTATGAGTGGGAGGACAAAATGCCACTTTTTTAAGTGCTCAAGTAAAAAGTGGTTGTTCCAACTTAACATTTAAACATTTCCCATGCTTCTTCTGAAGACACAGTCAGAAGACAAGCTCTTGTCATAGGGATGAATATCAATGGAGAAAGATATTCAGCAGGATAATGCTTCCTGTCACAAAGTAAAAATGGTTCAGCAATGGTTTGAGGAGCAAAACAAGGAGTTTGAGGTGTTGACTGGACCTCCAAAGTCCACAGATCTCAATCCGATCCAGCACTCAATTAAAACTCATATTATGCATGGAACAAAAGACTAAAATCAAACACTTGAGAGGCCCTAGAGCAACTTAATTTGCCAGTTCTAGTCTTAGTTATGAAATGGAAGCTTGGAAGCACTGTTGTTTTTTTAAAATCTGGTTTCACTTAGGAACATAAAATCATTATTTTTATGTAATAAAGTAATTGAGGCAACCTGTGTGTGGTGTCCTACCTGTGCCCCATGTTGCCTGTGTGCACTGTCCTTGTTGTTTAACTACAGAGTTGTATCAGGATAAGATGTTCCAAGAGCTGCAAGTATTTAACTAAACTCTATGATTGCAAGAATTGGCAGAAATAGAGTGCATGCATTATTTGTTTTGTTTCAGATGAGCTATGCAAAGCTTCATTTTGAGCACACTATAGCAGCTCATCCACAAACTTGGATGATTTTTCTGTCATTTTTTTCTTTCCCCTCCTCTCCACATCTTGTCAATCCTTTTGTCTATTCTTGTTTTTGCCTGTATCCTGTCTTCATCTCTTACCCTTTTGCTACTACCTGTCTGCCATCCCGCTGTGGGAGGTTTCTGTTAAATGATGCAGGAGATGGCAGACAAGACTCTAACATGGCAAAGCCAATGGCATGTAAAAGCCAGCATGGCCAGCATGAAACATTCTCCTACAGTTGGAAGTGAAAAGGAAGAACAGGGAGTGAGGTAGTTGAAGGCTGAGGCATGCGGGGAGAGCGCCAAAAAAAGAGCAAAAAGGTAGAAAGTCAAGAGAATGGAAAAAGCTAAGCTAAAAATAAAGCTAGTGGGCTACTATAGAATTAGAATAGAATAGAATTCAACTTTATTGTCATTGCACATGTCACAAGTACAATGCAACAAAAGGCAGTTTGCATCCATCCAGAAAGTGCTTTAGCAATAATACAGATATGTTACAGAATATAGATCTATTATAGGTATGTTAAAAAGTACACAGAATGAAGGTATGTTGTAAATATACTATAAGTATAGTGTACAAGCTATGAACAGGTTATACATATGGTTAAAAATATGAAAACTATACAGATTGTAGATATACAATTGCAAGTATTATTAAACAGTTGTAAACAGTTGTAAAGCTATAATTATTGTATTGTACAGTATGATTGTCTATACAGCATTTACAGTAGTGCAGTTGAGATCAGTGAGATATATGGATAAATTATACAGTAGTTATATAAAGTGCCAGTGGTTGTAAGTTCAATGGTTCAATGTTATTATTGTATGTATGAGGGTACAGTCGTACAGTCTATATTACTGTCTTCACTATTAGCTTGCCACCATTGGCTGTGAGATGATTTGATTGCACACTGGTATGAACTAACTAAATGCTAACAAGCTGGGTTGTCAAAATATGAAGAAGGCTTGTTTTATGGGATTGCAGTTGTGTTCATTATTGTGGGAAAGATAAGGATAAGTGTTTTTTAACTATGCTTCTGTGCAGTCCTCCGAAAAATCCAACAGCATGTAACTTGACTCTGCACAGGTTGAATACTTACTGGTTGACAGATGGACCAGAACAGGGAAAGGAATGACCGTGGAGTTCACCAGGAATGGGAGAAACGTGAAAAAACATAATCAGTAATAAGAAAAATACATGGGAAAAACACAGACAGTGGCTGCAGTGGGAACTTTTGTTGAACACTCATTTTCAGCTCTTCTTATGACTTCTTCTTCTTCTTCTTCTTTTATAGGCTTGTTTACACTATTTTTTAACAGGCAAGGAAAGAGCAAGGAAATTATATACAACAATAGGTCCTCATCTAGGATATCCTGAGATACTGAGCTGGTCATCTTTAACATTTTGTACCTATTTTATATTTAAGTACTACAGAAATACACCTGTATTCACACCAGAATGGGAGCAGCTGCTGAAACAGACCAGCTACAATGTCAAAAACAGACCACAGCTGCTGAACCTGCTGATAAAGAGCCTGTATTCTTGAAACATTTTGTACACCCAGCTAATGCCTCTGCTGCTACTGTTATTGCTGAGGTAAAAAAAAAAAAACAGAGTTTAGGGAAAAGAAAGAAAGAAAAGCAGTTTTAGAAGAAGAAAGAAAACATACACACACATTCTAGAGGAACAGTCTCTATCTCACTCTCCCTCTCTCTCTCTCCCCCAGTAGAGCTGTGGGTAACAGAAATCATGGCTGTGTGTTAGTGCTCCAAGTCCAGCCATGCATCTAATGTGAGGAAGTAACTCAGGAACACACACAGAGTCGCATACGCCAGTGAATTTCCTAACGGCCATGTTTTAAAGGACAAGGCCGGTGGGACAGACAGTGAGCAAGAATCAATGAAGAGGCCGGGACTCCCAGTGTGACTGTGAGACTGAGAGCTACACGCACTCGTGTCGAACTTTGTGTGTGTGTGTGTGCGAATTTGTCATTTGGTATGCTAGTGTGCACTTTTATATAATCTGTATTATGTGTGTGTATGAGGATGTTTTGATCTTGGAATACTTTGCTTTCGTTTTCGTTTTGGCTGGTGCTGTTTGGTGCCTTTTGGTGCAAATTATCTAAAAATATTTTTGGGTGAAAAGTGAAAAAAGTAAAAAGTTATTGGTTTGAGTCTAAAAATAAAAAATTTCATCACAAAGTCAGGTTGTTTACAAAATGTATATCTTGTTTATAAAAAGATTGGTATTCACTGAGAAATGTTAGTAAAAATAGAATTTAATGATTTAATGAACTCTCTACAGTCCCATTAAATACCTTTACTGTTTCTATAGGAATTGAGAGGGTATGTAGCAGCTACGTGCTGTCAATCAAATGCACTTGATTAGTCATCTAGACCTGTGAGCGCCTCTGTAAATGTAGAGGTTTTGGTATTTTGCTGGTCTGGAGCATTCAGGTGTGCGTTAAAACAATGTCACAGTCTTTGCATGAGTGGAGGTCCCAGTACATTCACCTCAAGGTCAGACCGTGCAATGCTCAGACAAACTGTAAAATCACCCAAGAACTGTGTCTCAGACTCTCAAGACCTCAGTAAGCATGTTAAATGTTAAAGTTCATGACAGTAGGAAAAGACTGTATGGCATGTGTGGAAGAGTCGTCAGGAGAAAGCCTCTCCTCTTTAAAAAGAACATGGCAGCATGGCTTAGGTTAAGCTATACACTCTTATGGAATTGCACGTTCGGGTCACATTGAGCTGACCGTGTACTCCTCTGTATACCATTCTAGAGTCAAATGTGAAGCCATCTATCCAACAGCTAAGCTTGGCACAAGCAAAAGGACTATAATCCCATGCACACTGCACTCAGAAAAATAAAGGTGCCAACTGGAACCAAAAGTGGTTCTTTAGACTGATGCCATAGAAGAACCTTTTTTGGTGCCACAAAGAACCTTTCAAACAATGGTTCTTTGAAGAACCATTTCTTTCAGTGGTTCATTGAAGAACCTTTAAAGGTGCCCCAAAGAACCATCAAGAAATGGTTCTTTGGGGCACCTTTAATGGTTTTTCAAAGAACCTTTTTAAAAATGGTTCTTTAAAGAACCATTTTTAAAAAGGTCCTTCAAATGGTTCTTTAAAAGAACCATTTTAAAGAACCTTTTTTGAGTGGTTCTTTAAAAAACCATTTTAAGTCTTTCAAAATAAAATGCATCATAAATTGAATTTGAGTAGGGTAAAATAAATACGAGCACAGCATAGACATATATTAATGGTTTATTGTCATTTTGTAGTATACCAAAAGACAAAAAGGCATTTTAGCCCTCAGCACAACATCAATACTAATACATGTCACATATTAGTGTTTTAAACAGTAATAATTAAATATATTTGCTATACTATAAATAAATATATATAAATACTATAGCTACAGATAACACAACAAATAATACATGTATTGTTTAATTAATAAAACATCAGAAAGTGATAAAACACATTAGAAATAGCAATAGCTTCATAACAGACCAATAAATCAACACATTTTCATCAGCAGATGTTTGCATGTTCAGTAAAAATATTTCAACAAGTTTATGATTAAAATGATCAATGAACTTTAGCATTACACCATGTAATGTACGTTTCATGTTGTACTCATGGTCCTTTGTTAGTCCAGTTTAGGACAATGTCTCTGACGTATGTTTCATATCAAACATATGTCATATCAAAACAAGCCCACACCTGCAGTTGTTTCAGTTTTTCACTGGCGTTTCCTGTCAGCTGGTCAACCTCACTCAGGCAGACATCCATATCAGCCAACCAAACGACAAGCTCCTCCCTTTGTGCTTCAAATCCCTCCCACTCTGAGACAAGGAGCTGAAAGAGAGAGAAAAGAGTCAATTATAAAGAAGAGAAAAGTGAAACCCTCCTCAGAAGGTCTGACTCGCATACCTGCAGTTGACCTGTGATGGACTCCAGTTTGGCGTTCACGTCATCCCTCGCCGATGCCAGCAGCCGAGTCTGCAGGGTGCCCTGGAAGAGCTGAGTTAATGTTCGACTCCTCCTGGTCAGGCTCTCCAGCTGGATGAGCCGAGGTCTCCCCTCTCGCCGCTGCCTCTGAACACAGAAACACAAATTGCATCTGAAGCAGGAGGTGCAGATTTTTTGCTATTCTTTTCTAAATCCAGGCTAGATCACGTGGAGGTATTTGGAAAACTTTTTTGGCCAGTGGACGACTGTTGTCTTGCAGAAAGTCAAATCACACATATGCGATACACAATCAATTCACAAGAACACATTATAAAAAATAAGTCCAGTTCTTGCCTGATTTCAAATGAATTCTGCATCAAAACAGGGTGACAGAAGTAAAACGAGTGCACAAAGCCTCACTTTGTACAAGCCTGCTATTACAGTTCTCCTCTATGCAGACGACTTTCCTGTTTTCAAGGCACAACTTGGATCTGCTGTACGAATCTTATGGATACACACTAAATGAAACAATAGTGTGCATGACTCCAGATTCTGATCCCTCATCCTAATATGGTCCCAACATAGCAACAGCAATAAAGCAGATGCTGAGGCTAAAAAAATACAAAGTCCATAAACCAATGGCTGACATGGGTTTTATCATAAGGGTGATAAATATACAGATTTCAGTCTGTCTTAGAGATTTGATGTTCATTTACCTGCAGATGCACTATACGTGCCTGCTCTATGGTTTTTCACAACATTTTGCACATCACTATTTAATACAGGAAGTACGTGAACTAAAACAAGTCATCTTTCTTTGTGAGAGGACCATATTAATGAAACAAACCTCAATGACATGATAGGGATCCCTAAAGATGCTCCTGCTGCTTCTCTTCCTCCTCATCCTAAGCTTCCTTCTCCTTGTCCTCGCCTTCCATCCAATTGTAATTCAACCTAATTGTGTTTCTCCCCCTCCTCTTCCTCATTTTGTTGGAGCTGTGAACACAATTAATGTGAATCTGGATTAATTTGTGCAAACAAGAAAAATCTACAGCTTTTTGGTCAGAGGTGCTCTTGTGATTTAAGCCGGGTAGAGTAGATTTATGTGTTGATGCTACCTGCTTCAGCTCTGGCTGCTGAGTGATATTTACACCCTGGCTGGATTACAAACTTTAACCATGTGCTGAACTTTGGCCCAGCGTTGATACCTCTTGTTAGTATAACGACCTCTTCTTAGCTTGTATGTATGATGGTGGATAAATGAAATATACAAAAAAATTAACTATATTACAAAAGAACATCTATCTTGGAAACATCAAATGACCGGAGCATAACTTGTCAACTAGTCCGAAACTAAGTTATGCAGGAACAGTCAAAGACACACCTTCTCATGTCACATTTCTATTCATTTCTATATAATTCGATTAGACAATAAAGAGTTATCTAATCTAATTATTCATTCAAAACACTTATGCATAGCTGCATTTTATACAGCTCATACAGAATTCAAAGTACAGGTTCATGTGAGTATTTAATGTACGGCTCAGATCTACAGAATTTCAGAGTTTCTAGAGCAGACACAGAGCTCACGTCACAACAGGCTTCAGGCGCCATTTTAGTGACTTTAACAATATATTAAATTTTAATTTCGGTCTAGCTGACATTAGGTTATGTACGCAGCACGCAATTGAACCACATATTTTAGAAGCCAAAGGTTCAAATTAGCTGGGAGCAGCTTCACTTAATTATAACAGTGGTTTTGTTAGGAAAACAGTTTCTGTATACCGTATACTAAATTGCGCTGACCTCAACGGCTAACGTATCTAGCTAATCGCTACTGTTAGCACAACATTAACAGCAAGCTACAATGACGAGTAACAAAAACAAAACAGTAATAAGGTTTTAATGGAAATGTTTTACCTTTTCTAACAGTCCCAGAATCCACAGCTTCAAAGTCCAGCAGGTACTGAAGACTGTTATCCGTTTCGCTGTCACCGTCCGTGAGTTTTTTTTCCCGAAGGTCAAGGCCCGCCGCTCGCACACTCTGTCTGCGCATGCGCATCCCAACGACTGACCCCCTCCGTCCGCTCCCGGGAGGTTATAGTATGACGTGTTCTGACGTCACTCTCTCTCTCCCTGTCATTTATTTGGCTCGAAACACATATTAACAAATTGCTCAGTGATGAACAACTACTCAGATCATTTACCTAAGCAGTGTGCTTTGTCAAAACGAAGTGTGTGTTCATTACACTGACATTCTGTTCTGCAGTTGTTATTTACTTGTATTTTATAATTTGACTTTACATACTGCTGGGTGGTTTGTAAAGTTTACAATAACTAGTATTATCATTATGCTATATTTTCAAAAATATATAATAATCTCAAAAGTAATGCCTTGGAGTAGAAAATAGTAATGCTTTATTAAAATTTAAAACTAAAGTACAGTACTTGAATGTGTGTATTGTGTCTACTGTTTGCAAATATTTCTAACTTTTATTTGAATATTCAGTTTCCTACCATCTTCTCTTAAAGGGTAATTGCCAGGTATCCCGCCCTCCCCCTTTGCACACACATGCACACAAAGAAAACACACAGTATAATTCACAGCCTCATTATAGTGAATAAATATTTATGCTATTTACACCATCAAACTTAGATTGCTAAGGATGAAGAACCTTTTGTTCTTTAAAGAACCATTTGTAATAGCTGAAGAACCATCCACAAAATAAAAAGGTTCTTTGACGTATGATGATTCTTTAAAGAACCATGAAGACATCTGAAGAACCATTTAAGAACCATAATTTTTCTGAGTGTGGCTGAAAAATAAAACAATCCAATGGTCCAGTCAAAGTCCAGACCTTAAAGTTAAATTACTATCACATTAAATGTATTCTCCCATAAATATCACTTTACAATATAAACCTTATGCTACAATCCTACACACCAAAACAAATCCCAGTCTTACTGAGGACACACATACATACAATCTTTCGTTTAGTAAGAACACAAAAAAACAACACAAAGAAAAGCAAAATCCAGCCCAAAGACACTTTAAAACAGTCATCACTGTGATCCTACTGCAGAAACACATGCATGTAGAAATGAAGGCTATAATGCTACAAACCTCATTACTGCCTTTTTTACTTTTGGAAGTTCAGGCTCTGGTTGTTGTGCAGCGTACACTCCGCTTCACCATCATTCTGACTCTTCTAAGCTTTCTGGTATGCTGTCTGTGCCGATGCTTGCAAAGACTAATGTTGTGTCAGCGGCATAACGCAGTTGTTTCTGTGCGTTTACGTTTTACTATGGTGCTCTTGTCCTTCCATGCATAAAAAATAATGTTCATATCCCCACTACCGTTTTTGACCCAATTCTGTTATTATTTGCGTGATTAGATTAATTAGTAGTATAATTTGATGTCATAATTTTTACCTCATGTTTTTTTTATTTTCATTCATTTTTATTGCTTCATTTTTTTTTTATGATAATATAAATATATATTTCTGAAAATCAAAATGCTTCACATTTGGCACATTTTTTTAATGCTGTTTGTAATGTTTATATTCAGATTTTAGATCATTTGAGTATCAATGACTTCTGTTTCTTTGATACAGCGCTTCTTATTTTTTGGGAATGTAATTTTGTATTTATGTTTTCTCCTCAGATATTGGACTTAAAAATGACACATCTACATTCTGCTCAATATTGAGCTTGTGCATCATAACTCCCCCATGCATTTTCTATTATTAAAATGATAAGACAACAGGTTTTAGAGGACTGCAGCCTTGGCTGAGAAACATGCTCTCTTTGCTGTCTAGTTTAGTCCGTGTTTAGTCTGTGTTTTGTGCGAATATAAAATATGAATGCACCAATCTTCACGTCAATATTTTCAGGTATTTCTCGAAAGCTGGTATTTTGACTTCATCCCATTCCTGTCAAGTTGCCATTATTTACTGTCACCTATGACTGAATTTTGGTTTGTCAGCTACAAAGCTAAGTGTAACTGACAAAAGTTAAATTGCAGCCGATGCAGGTACAAGTCCTCGTAACAACAGCATGTTGAAAAGCATACAACCAACCCTACTGTGCCTAAGTCCCCACTGACATGTCATACGACACAACAGCCACATTTGTAGAGAAAAAGCAACAAAACACTCACTGATACACTTCACTGGACCTTTCAGATAATGGCAGATCTCTATCTGTCCCTGTCCCACTGGGCTGCCTGGGATGACATCAATTTCTGCACATTTTTAAAACATCAAAGTGTCCAATTTAACGCTGCAGCATCTTGTTGTCCATTGTTGTCCACAATGATTTTTTTCGTACCACAAAATGTTTTTCTTTAGAATCATATAAAAAAAAAATACATACCCTAGCCTACCCTACTTGCAAAAAAAACTTTAAAGCCTTCAGAATATGTACATGTTCTGTCTGTTTTTGGGGGATTGTTGCAAATCTTAGAAAGCAATAAAAAAATGTAATTCTTCACTGACACTTGTGTATTTTGGAAGTTTGTGTTCGTAACAGGTTTGGCTGGGCTAAGTTGTTATTCTTCTTAGTTCCGACCATGTTAACTTTTGCTCACTGTGGAAAACATGTGCAAAACCCCATCAAAACTGGAGCTAAGATGTTTTTACTCCCCCACCGATCAGGACCAGATTACTCCATTAATGGACCTGCCTGCCTCTCTCTCTCTCTCTCTCTCTCTCTCTCTCTCTCTCTCTCTCTCCCCCACCAACACTCTTACAGTACTCTTCCACCTAGTGAATTATGAATGGAGAGGCCTCTTGTTTTTCTCCTTCTGACCGGCCTGCTGTCCACTCAGTGCACTCTACTGTACATGCACACATCACATTTAAACACGGAGCAAAATGGGATGGAGTAAGGTGGTATCAGATCAAATCAGCAGTGAGGAGTTTTGGCAAGAGACACAATGCTTGAGTTTCAAGCTCATGTCTTTTGCTGCACGGCTATTTAGAACATTTAGGATGAGATGAGAGGCAGATGAGAAGACAATTGTACAGTTCACACGATCAGCTGTGTGGGAAGTGACATTGGTAGAAGGACCCAGAACGCAGGATACGAAAGTTAACACAATGTGGGGTGACTCAACAAAGCACAAACAATGAGCCAATACATAAGAATGCAAATGAGGCTAGGAGAAAGAGGTGGGAAATACAGCGGGGATAAATCGGGAAAGAAAAGGGAAGCAGAATTCAATATAAAGCAACAAAAGAGTAGAACATAAAGCAGGAAGTGACTAAACAGATGACAGAATCACAGAAAGCAGAACGTTAAATAATGAAAATTCAACTCCATTCAATTTTATTTATACAGCACCAAATCACAACAACAGTTGCCTGAAGGTGCTCAAGGAGCAATCAAATGATCCTCTATGAGCAAGTGCTTTGGCTACAGTGGGAAGGAAAAACTCCCACTAAACAGTAAGGAACCTCCAGCAGAACCAGGCTCAGGGAGGGGCAGCCATCTGCCGTGACCTGTTGGGGTGAGGGAGGAAGATAGGACAAAAGATATGGTGTGGAAGAGAACCGGAGATAAATAATAAGTTATGATTAAATGCAGAGAGCTGTATAGACACATAAGTGTCAGTGAGAAAGGTGATTGAAGAAGAAACACTCAGCCCGCAGTCTGAGAGCGAAGAGGTCTAATGGGGTGATACAGTACTATAAGGTCATTAAGATACAATGAGATGGGGCCTGATTATTCAAGACCTTGTATGTAAGGAGCAGGATCTGATGATCTCAAAGACTTTTAATAAAATACTGTGTGGACTGATGAAACAAAAGCAGAACTTTTTTGGAAGTTTGAAGTTCTGTTAAATCTGCCATAAAACTAAGACAACATTTCAGAAAAGGAACATCGCACCAGCAGTAAAATATGGTGGTGATAGTGTGATGGTCTGGGGCTGTTTCGATGCCTCAGGAACTGGAAGATTTGCTGTCATCAATGGAACCATAAATTCTGCTGTCTACCAAAACATCCTGAAGGAGAATATCTGGCCATCTGGTCATCGTGACCTTAAGATGAAGTGTGCTCTGGTTTTGCAGCAGAACAAAGATCCCAAACACTCCAGCAAGTCCAAATGGCTTAAGAAAAACAAAATAAAGACTTTGGAGTGGCCTAGTCAAAGTCCTGACCTGAGTCTGATTGAGATACTGTGGCATGACCTTAAAAGGTGGTGCATGCTGGAAACCCTCCAATGTGGCTGAAATACAACAATTTTGCATAGATGAGTGGGCCAGAATTCCTCCACAGGATTATTGCCAGTTAGCAGCCACAACTGCAATGACGCGTTTGAGGATGGCCCAACCAGTTATGGGGTTTACAGGACAATCACTTTTTCACACAGGGTCATATAGGTTTTGATTTTTTTTCCCTTAACAATTTTGTGTTTACTTGTGTATAATAATGCATTTCAATATGAAATATATTTAGTGTCATTTCCTGTTTTTTTGTGGGAAAGCAGGCAGGTGTCACCATGGCAACCACCATGGCAAAACAAAGTTTTAAAAAATGTGGCAACCATTACATCTTTTTCAGAGCTTAATAGTTAATGCCTAAACATAACCAAGAGTCATGTGTATATTTAAGAGTCATATAAAACCGTGACCTGTAGCTCATGACTTGAACTTGGATCTCTGGTGTAAGAGTCAAAACAAAGTCTTCAACCATTACTAAAATCTCCAATTGTCAGTGTTTTCTTGCTTTTTTATAAGTAAGTGTATATCATATGTTGGGAAATTTCTGTAGAAGAGCACCAAAACACTGAAAATTTGTGTCTAGTGACACTATATCAAGAGCTGCAATACAACTTGATTAGACTGTGACCATGTCAGTTTTAAATGCAATAAAAAAATTAAAAAGCCAACCTATTAAAGTGAGATTCTAATCAACTGTTAAAAAAGACATGCTACATAAAAAAATATAGCTGCAGTTTGAGTGACTGACCAACAACAGGCAGGCAGACAGATACACTTAGAGAACTCACAACATGGTGTCCCATTGGTCGCTATTATGTTGTTTCATCCAACTCAAACTGTCCTCCTTTAACGAGGCCTCGGTGGCGCTAATGATGAGCCGCAGCCATAATTAGTCTCATCAGAAGGACTTTCAGAGTGTTTAAATTAGCTTAATTAGCTTTGGTGTGCACCGCCTGAGTGTGTGCATTCAGACGCTGATGCACACCAACGTGCACACCCACTTACACATAGACACATTCATAAAGTAATACACGTGTACGTGCACACACAGTCCCTGTAGACGTGGCCTAAAGCTATTGCGCTAACGCGGCTGAGATTTCAAGAAAAGCTGCTGGTTTTAAAAGTTAAATGCCACTGTGTAAATATATTTCCAGGGGATATCCTGGGAATAATCAACTTTTAATTTAGCTGCTAATCTAATTAGTCGCCAGAGTGCTCGCCTATCTCCCTGAAGTGAAACGGAAAAAAAGAAAGAGAAAGAGAAGGAGAGCTGAAAAACCTACAAGGAAATTGCTTGAAAAATCGGTATCAGAGGTTTCTTAGATTTTCTGTCCCGGGGATAGGGCTACATTTCTGGAATTACAATAAGGAAAAAGTTTTTTAAAAAAAAGAGATGGAGGAAAAAACGATGAGAGAGTGAAGATTTTGGAGAGCTTTGCCTCCAGAAGTGCATCCCTCTCCCTTGTTAACTACAGCAAAGTTGATGCAATAGCATATTAAGTCAGTCAATGGATTTTATCTGTGCCAGGATCCATTAATAGACAACAGCCCCCAGCATAAAGCCGCAGTGTGGAAAAAGGCTTAACACATAGATTTAGTATAAGATGATGTGCTTGTTTTTTTTTTTTCATCATTAACTGAATAATAAACCAGAAAAAATAAGTGTTTTTTTATTTATTCTGGGTTTTTAATCTCAGTTAAGAAGAATGTAATAATTTCTGCACAGTATTTACAATTTACCATATTTTAAGACAGTATAGTGTAGTATACAGTGTTCATCGTGGATCTCAAAGTGCAAACTGTCTGATATCGACTTTCGTGCCACGCTGATGGGAGCTGGGCCTCTGTCTATGACCCACAAACAAAGCAACACTCCTTAATGGGAAAAGCAACTTCACCCGATATCAAGTTTGGAGCACAACCAGGACCATGTTATTTTTGTTGTTTTTTTCACAGCATTTACAGGTTAGTGCACCTTGATTTAGTGTACTGCTCTAATGTCCTAAAAAACTTGAGGGAATAAGTTTTTTTGGTCACTCAAGCGAACTCTTCATTTACCCCCTGCCCTAGTTTCCAGATTTGACTCTCAGCAATTTTATTCTTTTTCCTAAAATGAAATTAAAGTTGAAAAGTTGTCAGTGATGTGTAAAAATGGGTCAGGGACTAATGAAAATAACAGCAGCCCAACAAAATGACCTCCGAAGGTAAACTGGCCAAATTTAAACTGGGTAAAGTTTGTGCTTTTTATGGGCAGAATATGTATATATTAGATTGTACAATCAAAACAGATATAGAGGATGAGCGAGATACTTGAAGGAATTAATAACACGCATTTGCTTCCTCTTATTCTCTTCCAAACAGGAAATAATCAACTGTTTTCCCCATGTCAAATCTCTTTCACTGATTTTGCATTCATTTGATTTTATGTGAATTACCACTTGTATGTTTGAAATAAAGATTTGATCGAGTGAGTGATATCTATATATATATATATATATATATATATATATATATATATAGATATAGATATAGATATATATATAGATATATATATAGATATATAGATATAGATATATTATAATAGGTGTCCATATATGTCACACATTTTACAATATACATGGTACAGAGTGTGAATAACTATATAAAAATAAAGTTGTTAATTTAACATGGAAAAAGTTTCTTAAATTCAGGGAGCTGCATTCATTCGAATGGTCATTTAGGTAGAACATGTTACAAATTGTATAATCTCTGATCTGTTTCTGTCTGGATTAATAGGTAGCTTAATGGGATTAATGCAATCGCTGGTACTAATGAGGAAGTTCAATTAGCATGAAACTGGCAGTGTTTGTGTGATTCAAGGCTCCTGGGTGGTGGCTGGTTGCTTAGGATTGCAGAAATCAAAGACTCGGGCTGAACTGTGTGTGTGTGTGTGTGTGTGTGTGTGTGTGTGTGTGTGTGTGTGTGTGTGTGTGTGTGTGTGTGTGTGTGTGTGTGTGTGTGTGTGTGTGTGAATCAGAGGTGAAGGAGAGCGGAGCATTGCTGGAGAGAAACGAAGGACGGAGGGATCAAGAGATGAAGGTGAGGATGAAGATCCAAGTGCTGTAAAAGATTCGGGTAAAATTGTTAGAACGGCTTCATCCTGCAAACATCTACCTTTTGAGGTGAGCTTGTTAGCATTTACCCAGTTCCAACCAGAACCCGCCTAGTTTCTGTTGATATTAATTATCATCTGGCTCTTTGTCTAACAACATTAATATATCAAGCTACTGAGCGCAAAGGGAAAAAACTTTATCAGGTGCAAAGTGACAGATAAACAGGTTCAACTTTATTTGTCCTTGCGATCTGTTTTCTGATACCAGTTTTCACCAGCTGTGTTGTCCAGACTGAAAACATTTAAGCATGATAGCGTGCAGTTACAGCTCGGAAAATTATGTCCTAAAGTTTAGGTCGAACCACTTTATACCAGTTTGTGCATACTAAATATTACATGGCTGTTACTCTACTTACTTAACATGAGGAATAGATTTCAGCTGTCATGGCTTTATCTTCTTGATTGTTCTAGCTAGAAGTCTCATTTATGTCTCTACATTTTTTGCAGAGCTGACATTCTTTGCAGCCTGTGGTGAAGAGGCCAAGGGCTTCATTAAAGAGATCTGGAGGCTGACCCTATCAGCCTGGGGGCACGTGGAAGGGGGGCTGGATTCTATACCAAACCGAACGCCTATCTTTCCACTGGAGACCGGCCCGTCTCCCCTGGGCTCCCCGCGACCGACCTCCTGCTTCTGTGCACGGGCCAGAAAAATCAACGGCGTTCCCCTTTGAACAACCTCCTCCTCCTCCTCTTCCTGCTGCTCTTTCTCTCCTTCACGCTCCCCGCTCTTGCTAGCTTTGCTCCCTTTCTCTGTGGAGCTAATGAATGATTCATTTAACCCCTCTTCCACCTCCATCACAACTCAACTCCTCGCCTTTTCACCCAACCACCCATTCTACTTCTTCCCCTCCTTAACATTTATTTTCTTTCTACTTCCCTACATCATTGAAATCATTGCAAGTGGGGAATTTAGAAATAAAAGGAGGAAAAAGTGCAATGGGATGGTGGTGGTGGTTAAGAACATAGAGAAAACAGCAAAGTGAGGAACAAAGTCCCACTTGTGTCACAGATCCCTCTGTGTATTTCATTCAAGGAAATGTTTGACAAATGACTTTACACAGCTTGGATGTTGATTTGCTGTGTGTGTACGTGCTGCCTGTGCACGGGGGTAAGGAGATGAAGCGCTGTTTGGGCGAACACGCGCCACACTCAACTGCTAATGAGGGCAAGATGGAAGAAAAGCCTTTTAAATGAGGTGTAACGACACACTAGAGCTGGAGAAGAAGGAGCCCTGGCTGCCCAGATAAAATCAATTACAGCCCTTATTATCTTGGAAGAGTCGTTAATTTAATGGAATAATTGGTCCGGACATGAAGAGGCTAATTGCTGTGATGAAACCAAATTTCTAACATGAAAGGCAAAGTAAATGAATCTAGATGGCGCACTTGAAAGACTCGCAGAATCTGGGGACACTTTCAAAGATGGGTTTTATATTCTTGGTTTTGTTTTCCCTTGGCTCCATCTCACATGCTCCATATGAAGAAAACAGGCATAATTTGATTGGAAAAGAGATTTCTTTTAACTCTATGTCAGCTACAGAAACTAGAACAGGGAGGAGAAAAGATGGCAAAACGTAAATGGGGCATAGATAGATAAACAGATGGACAGATGGATAAATGTAAATATGAAATTTAAATAAAAAACTGAAGTTTTAAAAGGAGGAAATCTAAAGAAAGGAAAGAATTCAACTATTTTAGTATTTTAAAAAGTATTTTAAAAGCACCGCCATGTGGAAGCACCATCAAAAGTCACCACCAAGCATAGCATTGGTTTAGACATGCCAAGAAGTAAGGGCCAGCCAATCCTGGCAGGTCAGCTGATCTCATAGGCTGCTGGCTCAGCTCCTTTGGTGTACCCAATTGGCAAATTGCAAGTAAGACAATCTATTTATATCAGCCATATATGGTTGTCTTTAGTCTGCCTGCACTTGCTGAACATCTGCAGGCCTCTTTGCAACCCACCTCCACCCCAGCTCCTACGGTCGTGCTGTATTTCATGTAATTAGTGTGATAGAATTGCTGCCACTGATTTCTGCTTTGTTCTGTACTGCTTCTCTCCCAACCTCCAACTTTCCACTAAGATCTACTAAGTTATTTTATTAGTTCTGGGAGGAGTTTATTATAAGCACGACTCACAACTGTGGGCGATTCAGTGCAAGCAGCTAATGGTTTGTAATAAAGCACAACATATGCCTCAATCTCCTGCCTGGCATCCTCTTCTCTCACACCAACCCTCTGCATGACCTCATTCACTACATCCATGAATCTTCTCTGAGGTTTTCCTCTTTTCCTTCTGCCATCTTGGTATTACTTAACCTGGAATGGTTTTGAAGCCTGGTCTTTACTAAAAAACTAAAACAAGTCTATTACAGACTGAAGTTCATGTCAAGACAAATTGGTTAAAGGCATGACAGTCTGCTAAACAACAACGTGGTCTGATTTGATCATAAATGAATCATAAATGAATCGAATGAATGTAAATTAGGTTTTTATTATTAGTGTGATACTCGTTAAAGAAGACTGCTACTTGTTATTTGTAGGTTCTGGTTCGCAGTAATGTTTTCTTATGTGCAGACTATCTGTGTGATGTTTGGCAGTGACATCTGAGAGGCTCAAGAGACCCGAGACACAACAGTCTCAGTTCCCTCCCTCCACCTCTGCTTCCTCTGTAAGAGTCAGAGCCTGAAGACAACTCTGAGGCCAAGTGGCAGCACTTCAGAAATGAAGATGGTGGCCTGCCCCCTCCTATCCTGTCTAATTATAATGCCAGAACTGCTACCAGGAGGGGGGGGAAGCAGATTCTCTGCATCTTCTTCATTTTTACACATAAATAGTCACACAGTCAAAAGAAGGCCACCATCTGTGATAGCGACAACAACATAAAGCTAACTGCAAGCACAAATGTGAGTCTGATATTAGATTTGAGGGGTCAGACACCCTAACCAGCAGAGTCTGGAGGCCCTGTCTCAGTGTAAAAACACGGCTAAGCCACTGATTTAGCAAAACATATATGGCCGCCCACTAGAAGTTTATCCCGACTGATGTGTGTTTTCCATCTTTTGATCAGATATTATCTACAATAAATAATTTAAAGTACTAAAAAGTTAATAAAGACTGAAGAAATCTTTCCAATTTGGACTACTGAGACTAAGGAAAAGATCTGATAGGCATAAAGGACTGACTCGGTGGTGTGGATGAAGACAGAATGGGTTACAACTGGAAAATAAACAAAAAATTTACAAGAAAATGACAGAAAAGAAGAGGAAGAGAAGCCAGAGAGGAAGAGAAGCGTTGTAAGAGGCGGAGGAGAGGTGTGGCAGAATGGGCCGAGGGGAACCCGCCCCCCTAATTGGTACTTAACACCCGCGCCGAGCAGAACTGTTGCTATCATAAGAAATTGATGAATTAACTGAGTGAGAGAGATAGGCAGAGAGAGAGAGAGCAGAAGATTGTGGGACGGCAGAGAGAGAGAGGGTTCTGAATCTTTTAAGAGGATAACTTACTTGGGCAAAACAGCTGTTTATGCATTATTTGTGCGGCGAGCCATTTACCACCATTTAGGATGAAAACCTTAGTTCCCGGGCTGCAGGAGTTGCCCGCGGGGACACAGAGGGTTTTGGGAGGGACCCGGCGGCCCATCAGTCACTGATAAGAAAGGATGAAAAATTAATTTGCTAGTAGTTTCATTTTAAAGACTCAGATATTGGCCTGTCAGTCTGTTCGCTTTCGTTTAAGTGACAAACAGGCGTGCAGGGATTCATACAAGAGGAGGAGAAAAACCGCAGGAAGAGGTGGGCAGATGGATGGAAAGTTTGTGGACACTAGAGGCGGCGCCCCCATTACTTGCACTTGCTTTGCAAGTTTGTGCTCTGCTCTTCCCGGAGTTCACCTGCCAATCTATGTATCGTGTTGCATGTCAGCTGTGATTTCATGACTAAAGTAGTAAACAGGGAGATGTTTACTGACGGATGAGAGTTTCCAGGAGAAAGCATGTCGTCCACAGCATGATGTGTGGCCAAACAGAACAGTGAAGCAACATCTGTCATTGCTGCATCTCTCATTGCTTACGTGCAAACACACGGGTGCTGGTAAAAGTACAGAGAAACACATGCGCACAGAAATTTAGTTCAAACTTCAAGCATAAAGACAGAGAAATGTAAGGGGTGATCTGGTTGTTATTGTTTTCTCTGTACAGCATAAACCAAAAAAGGCAACTGCATAAATATGGCTTTGTATAAATAAAACTGAACTGAACTGAAATAGGCCACGCCACTGGACGAGCACTGAATCGCAGATAAAGGGTGTTGGATGTAACGCGTTAGTGTAATCACGTTAGATTTTTTTCACTAATGCAGTGATGTAATTCATAACTGTACAATAGCTACAGTTACACTTAAGTTATTGTGTTGTTACTTGTGTTGCAAAGGTTATTCAGTTATCTGAAACTCCGACTCCAGCCCAGCAGCCAGAGCGTGAACTTCAGCAGGTAACAAAGGCAGTGATGAGCAGTCAGGCTGCATCCTCCGCTTCTATCGGTTCATGTTTCTAAAGTAGAATCACTGTGGGAGTCACTTTGAAGTCTCTTAGGATTGGACAATGCATTTCAGGTAATTTTATGGAATAACAAGAAAGTAATGTAACGAGTAGTGCAACAAATTACTCTCTTAAGACTGCATTACTTTTAAGATCAGCAACAGGTAATGTGTAATACATTACTCTTTTGAATAATCACGCCCACACTGCAGATAACATTGTTCAGTGTGAGTGAATATTAGTGCACAGATAAAGACAGAACAGGTAAAATATCATAAATATCATCTTAAAAGTGAGAACACGTAGTCTTTGTTACTCTAACAGAAACAATAGGCTACTAAGCTCCATGAACTAACCTGACACTTGTAGTTTTTGCCTATGAAAATTGAGATTAAAGCCTTTCAGGCGTCTGCTGCTAGGATTGTAATATTACGTCTTTTTCACCTATCATTGCCTAAACCCAGTGATCTCTTACCTCATAGGTATGGTATGATTCCCAAGTGCACCAGAACGGTGCTCAAACACTTTTCTCCAAGGATGAAATGTTCACACTTAGCATAATCCAACTGAAATCCAATCCTCAGTAAAGTGTGTGTCATGCGAGGGAAGAACTAAAGTCAAACCGCATGGTCAAAGCTGTTATATTGATATTTACCTTGTGTTGATTGATTCAAGACAACAACTCGTGCCCTGAAAAACATGCAAGAAAACATTCCACCTTAAAAGCTGGTAGTTGCCTTCAGATAGCTTAGTAAATTCAATATTTGTATTTTCTCTTATCTGTATGTCAGCCTGCAAACATGAAAAGGCAGCAAAATATCCTTTCTGCTAAAATGCTTAAAGTTACGTAAATCTATGGACAGTGTTGCTGTTTTCTTTATCGTTCACCATACAGTGACTGATCTTTAAATACCTCAACGAGGTAACAGCGTTTTATCTGATAAATATAATTGGTTCTATCTGTGCTCATCACAAGTTAAATTATACTGAATTAGACTGATACACAATCAGAGTGAAAAGACGCATGCTTCAATATATATCTTTTAAAAACCAATTCAGGTGTTTCTCTATCACACCTGAGAAGCAATGAGAATGAAAGAGAGAGGAAGATACATTCAAGGAGGGATGAAGGTGGGCCGACATCAAGATGAGGCTGAAAGACACTAATGATTTTATGATCAATTTATGAGGTTAGTCTAATATTTGGTCATCATAGATGACTAATGAGATGATTTGGGCATGTGCAGAGGAGGGGCAGGGCAAAGATTTTAAAGATGGAGCTGCCAGGCAGAAGGCAAAGGCCACAGAGAAGATACATGGATGTACAATGTCATTATTGGCATATGCACGGTAAAAATAAGGTCAGCGGTTTACACTGTACAGGGAAATTCTTACTTCATGCAAAACAATTATAAAAAATTACAATAATTCCTGATCTTGAAAACCTGAGTTGTACCTGTGGCTTGTGCAAGTTTTCAACTAGGGCTGTACAAAT